>NC_057805.1:388879775-389066608 GCF_018294505.1 Triticum aestivum
GCCTGCATCTCCAACGACGAAGAGTAGTTAGGGTAGTACGTAGGATTTCTTTTACATGCTTTGTTGGATTTAGGGGATAAAATATGAGAGAGATGGATGTAAAGTGGTTAATTTAAGGTGTGCCCGGTCATTGCCCGCGGACGCGTCCGCCGGCGTTCCAAGGGCTGGATTTGCAAAGTCCTGTAGATGCTCGAAGTTACTTCCTTTCCTCTGTGACCAGCATAACGCATGTATCACGTTTGCAGGGATTGCGATCCAAGGGTTTCTTATGCGTGACGGCTGACAAACATCCGACGCGGCCATCGTGATTACGTCACCTTCGTAAGTATTGTGCTCGAAACAGTTGGATTTTGTACACCACGTGCTGGCAGCAATACACTGTCGCATCTATCCTCGTGTCATGCGTGCATTGTGGTGTTTTGCTGGAAGCCAAGTTTGCGTACCAGTCAGCTCTTCGTACTTGTGTGATAGGCACGACACGCCGCTCACATTCGGTTTGCTTAACTTATTTTGGAAGAAAAAAAATCATGACAATTTTCATCTTAAGGTTGTCGCAAAGACTTTCGCTCCCGATTTCCCCGTGCATTTCATTCTTTTTATATCTGTAGAAGATGTGTATTTGTAGGCCTATTTGAAGATAGTTGAATGACATGAAAGTGACATTGCATGGACCGCCACTCGATCGGCAGCATGATCGATCAGTGAGCGAAGATTACACAGTGACCTCATTCGGACTAGGGTAGAGTGCTCTGAAACACGCCTCCCGTCCCGTATCTGCAGATGTTCTGACGTGGCAATAATACGGATGGACGTAACATGAACGGATGTCGATCGCGGTTGAAAATCAACATTTAATACTGAACTACCAACGGTCCACGTCTGGCCATAGATCAGACGAGAATTTACTATTAAAATGTTGAACCAGAGGAACAGAAAATACTAAACGAAAACGACCCGTACGAAGGGTGATGCCTTCGCCGGTCAACCCTGCGTGCGTGACTGAATTTGCAATGCAGTGCGCGATACGGCAGCACCAAGAATGCTAATCCCAGTGCATCTGCAAGCATTGGCATCTTTGCAACGAGGCCGCACGCCAGTAACTATTTACTACTAGCGGTAGTAGAACAGTCCTACTGAATCACCCCGTCGTACAAATTTGGATCCTTTTCTCCCTTTTTCCTTCCAGTTCGTGTACAAATCATCGCCAATGGAAGCTCCCTCGGTCAATCCCCTAACCATCTTCCATCATTTTTCCTTTACCCCTCCAATCTCCTCCACCGCCTTTCTCCGTCCCATCATCACAGATCCTACTGCACACATACAATACTTTTCTCCCAATTGACCATATCTATCTAATCTATCCATCCCATAGCATTGCATCACCTCCACTTCGCTCTCGTTCGTTTCACCTGCGTCTGCGTGAGTGCGTGTCTCGGTCGCCGTCTCCGTTTCCTAGCCGTCGGCCTACCGGCGCCACAAAAGACAGCAGCCTAGCAAAGCCAGCCCGCTCGCCGCCGCGGACCGCGACGAAGACCGTCTCGGGCCGTTCAACCCAAGCCCCTGCCCTGCGCGGCCTCGTGTCTTTCCTGCGGCATTCGTGGTTGGAGTGGTTGGGCGGAGCCCGCCCCCGCCCCCGCCCCCGCCCCGCCTGCCGATGGTGACGGCCGGCGGCGTGTCGCGGCGCCATGTAGAGTGAAATTTTATATACCATCTCCACGGCTGAGGCCTGACAACCCAACCAGATTTTAGGTAGTTACCTCTGTCGCTTGCCGCTCGCTGCCCGCCTTCCCCCCTTCGCTCCGCCACATCTTCCGCCCGCTTGAACTCCTAGCGGTAGGATATATTTGCCGCTTCCCTCTGGCTCCTTGCGCTTGTACTGTATCTTCCTCCTCCCCGGTCCGTTGGTTCACCCCCCTCGCCCCCTTTCGGCTCGAGTTAGATCATCCATCGGCTGTAAAGCCGGCGGGTGGCTTCGCTTCGGCGCGCGGGACGGGGCTCGCTTTCCGGGAGGCCGCCCCTGCGACGACAGCCGCGCCATTTTCTATTCCAGCGGAGGGGGAGGTTCCGGGTCGTAGTGGTGCTGCATTGGCTGCGGTAAGCGGGCTTCGTATCGGCCAACAGGGGAGGTCCACGGCGGTTAGTGGTTGAGCCGCCGACTGCGTGCTGCGGCGAGTATTATCTATCGATCGCCATGGCGGACAAGTGTGATTCCTGGTGATTCTCTCGAGCTGCCACTGGTGGGGGGAAGCATGGCGGGGGAGGGCGTCGGGCGGTGCATACTGGTGGGGCTGCACATGGACGCCGTCGGCAAGGAGCTGCTGCAGTGGGCGCTCAACCAGGCGGCCAGGAGCGGCGACCGCGTCGTCGCCGTCCACATTTACCGCAAATCCGGTAGGTACCCTGCCCCTTATCCCATCTCCTATCCGTCAAGAACCTTTGCTTGCTTGCAGCTCGATTCATGGTAGCATTTCCTCGTGTTTGTCTTGAATCGAAGGAGACCTGTGCAAGACGAACGCGCTGACGCTGATCAGGACGCTGGACGACTACCTGGCGGAGTACGAGGCCATCTGCAGCAAGAAAGACGTGCGTAAGCAAGCAAGCAAGCACGAGGCCTTCACCGCCATTAATGTCGTTGGCGGTTGCGTTCATGTGCTGGTATTGATGGTATGGTTTCATGTCCGTCAGATCGTCCTCGTGGGGCGGGTGACGCCGGGGAGCTCGATCCAGAAGGTGCTGGTGAAGGAGGCAAAGCTCTGCGCGGCCATGGCGGTGGTGATTGGCGCCAACAAGAAGTACTCCTTCGGGTCAGTGCCGATGCTCACCTTTCACCTCCCAGCAGCAGCAGCAATCTTGGCGTGATCCAACTGTTTGTTTTCTGCACGATTAGTTAACGCCCGCACCAAAAGTAATCGATTCTTTTACTGATGTGCTCGATCAGTGGCTCGACCGGCCTCGCCAAGTACTGCGCCAGGAAGCTCCCGCCGACGACCAGCGTCGTCGCCATCCAGGGCGGCAAGGCCATCTTCGTCAGGGAGGCCCCCCGGCCGCCACTTGGTCAGTAGAGTACTGACTCTCGATGTTAGCTGCGAATTGATTTCGGTTGGTGAGTGGGTGATTGATGGATTAAAGCGTTGGGTGGCTTGGTTCGTCCTCCTCCAGGAGCAGAGCCCAAGCCGGTGCTCCGCACGCTGCTGCACCCCAGCGTCGGGATGGAGCCCAAGGTGATCATCCCCAACCCCAACCGCCGGAGCGCGCGGTCCATGGACTTCGACGCCGCGGGCTGCGGCCAGTGCGCCGCGCCGCCGCAGCCCAAGAAGCCCTGCGACGACGACGACGCTGCCGTCGCCAAGGCCGTCGTCGTGCGCGTGCCGGCGCCCGAGCAGAAGCTCGGCTGGCCTTTGCTCCGGCGCGCGCCTCCCGGAGCGCAGGCCGCCAAGGGTGACCACGAGACGACGCGCAAGCAGTCGGTGGTGCACTGGGTGATGAGCCTGCCGCGGCGCTCCTCGCCGTCGGCGTCCCCGGAGCCGGCGCAGGAGGGGCTGGCGGCCGACCTGAGGCGGACGCTGGGCGGCGCGCCGTCCCGGTGCCGGTGGTTCCGGTACGAGGAGCTCTACGACGCCACCAACCACTTCTCCCCGGGCAACCTGGTGGGCAAGGGCGCGCACAGCCGGGTGTACCGGGGCGGCCTGGCGAGCGGGCAGCGGGTGGCGATCAAGCTGTGCCGCGCGTCGGCGGAGGCGTCCAAGGACTTCCTCCGGGAGGTGGACATCATCACCAAGCTGCAGCACGGCCGCATCGTGCCGCTCGTGGGCGTCTGCGTCGAAGGCCCCAACCTCATCTCCGTCTACCGCTACCTCCCCCGCGGCAGCCTCGAGGACAACCTGCACGGTACGGCACCGCACACGCGACACACAATGCTGTATTTTTGGCTGCGTCGGTGGTCTACAACGGCTGTGGGCATGTGATTTCGCAGGGAAGAGGTCGAAGCCGGCGCTGCCGTGGGAGAAGAGGTACCGGACGGCGGTCGGGGTCGCCGAGGCTCTGAGCTACGTGCACTCCGGCTGCTCGCGGCCGGTGATCCACCGCGACGTCAAGTCCTCCAACATCCTCCTCACGGAGGACTTCGAGCCCCAGGTAGGACTGTACTCTTAAATTCAGGGATGCAGTTTGTTTGTCTGTGTTTTCTACTGACAGACATGAACTCTGAACTGTGTACCGATGGTGGCAGTTGTCCGATTTCGGGCTCGCAATCTGGGCGCCGTCCAGCCCGTCGTCCGTGACGCACAGCGACGTCGTCGGCACGTTCGGGTACGTGTTCTTCTTGTGTGTATTAGCGTGGGACGAACGGTCAGGCTTGTAGTATTTGCAGAGTACAGGAACACGGAGTCTCTTTCAGTCTGAAGTACCGCCGTGTTAGGGTGACGAAGATCAAAATCCTTGTGTGCGCAGGTACCTTGCGCCGGAGTACTTCATGTACGGGAAGGTGACGGACAAGGTGGACGTGTACGCGTTCGGGGTGGTGCTGCTGGAGCTCCTCACCGGGCGGAGGCCCATCACCGGCGACGGCTCACCAAAGGGCCACCACCAGAGTCTCGTCATGTGGGTAAGCCCTCGCAATCCCGATTAAACCCACACGCATAACCACCTCACTGTGTTACGTTGTTACCATATCATTGTCTCAAAAAAAGAAACGTTGTTATCATATCATCATGCTCGTGTAGAGAGAGGGAGATTGGGCTGACGCAGTTGGTCTGTTTGACGTATGTGACAGGCGACTCCGATCCTCAACGGCGGCGACATCTCCGACCTGCTGGACCCGAGCCTGGACTTGAAGCACGACGAGGTGGAGGTGCGGCGGATGGCCGTCGCGGCGTCGCTCTGCCTGGGGCGATCGGCGCGCCTCAGGCCCCCGATATCGCAGGTCCGTCTCTCTCTCAGTAGCAGGTTCATCTTCAGAAGAAGAGGAAAAATACGTCCTGCAGTTTTTGAAGTGTTAACACTTGCTTGTGTGTGGTGGCAGATACTGAGCATACTGCGGGGAGAAGAGGACGCGACGAGCCTGGCGGCCTCGGAGCCGGACTGCGTTGTGGACGACGAGACCTACCCGGCGGCCAACGTGAGGTCGCACCTAGGCCTGGCGCTGCTGGACGTGGAGGACGCCGAGTCCATCTCCAGCACCGAGCACACCAACCTCAGCCCGCTCGAGGAGTACCTCAGACAACGCTGCAGCCGATCCTCCAGCTTCGATTGACCTTTTGTTCTTTTTACATTTTCTTCTCCTTTCTGGATGAGTTTGGTTGTCTTTTGTTCGAGTTACAAACTCATGTACATAACATAAACAAAGCAGGTGCCACATTTCAGGCACCCAGGGACATGATAGCCGACAGACATGCCACCCACAGAGAAAAAACAAAGTGAAAAATGGAACGAATGCCTTTCAGTGTGCCTGATGCTGTAATTCGGACACAAAAGCCACGATTCATCTCGATTTATTTACATGGTGTGCTATCTGAATGATGTATTCATTTCAGGGGTAACAATAACCTTAAAACTCAAGGTCCAAGGTTGTCCGTAGATCAATTGCTTGGAAACCAAAAGTAAGTCAAATAGATTAACAACACTACAGAAGGTTGCCAAATCCATCGTCCTGGAAAAGAAAAACTAGGAAACAAAGCTGGAAAACTGCCGTGGGGGAACACTATCTCCCACACCGGCACAGCTATCTCCCAACATCTCTTCTACTTCTCATCTAACCTCAGTCTTCCTACACAAACCTAAAAGGGAACAACATATGGCAACTGATAGACATCAAGGTCAGGCAAATGAATAGCCCTTGGTTGCCATGAAAACTCCAGCTCCATGGGCGCCAAACAATCACTTGCCTTGCAGCTGCTGTTGTAAGCATCAGGTTTCTTTGCACCGCCAAGCAACCAATCCTGGTCGCCGAGATTCCAGGTCTCCTCAATCTCCAAGGAAGGTGGATTCCAGGTAACAAATAGATCTCGGAACTTCCTCTCTTTATTCTCTTCCTTCTCAGCCTTGCGGCTCTTCTTACGATCAGACTTTGACTGCTTAACCTCTGGTACTGAGCCTTTTTCAGTGTTCCTGCCAGAGGAACAAGGCTCTTCTTTCGGCAAGGTGCTTGACTGCTGCTGTTTGATGAGGGGAGAGACTACAGGCACCTTTGGTTTGTGCAGAACAGGCTGCGGCTGCCTGTCTGGCTGGTGGGAAGAAGCAACTTTTATTGTTTCCTTCTGCAACACCGGCAAACTCTGTGGAGGAGCATCTCTACGGATCACCTTGGATGGCACCAGAGGATCAACCTTTTGCAACGCCTTTGAATGAGGAATGTCAATAACCTTGGCAGGAGGAATGTCGACTCTCTGTGCCGCCTTGGCAGGTGGAGGAACAACTCGTCGTGTCAGCTGCGTAGGCAAAGGATCAGCACTTCCCTTCACCTTGGCAGATGAAGGTGTAGCATTAACAGGCACCCGGGGATCTATCTTTTGCATGATCTTTGCTGAGGTTGGGGTATCTATCTTTTGCGTGAACTTCGCTGAGGTTGGGGGATCCACCTTTGGAGCAATATTTGTCATGGAAGGAACTCTTTGCAAGATCGTTGCAGGGGGTTTTACATCCATTTGTTTTGGCACAGATTGAGTACCCCTCTTGATGCTTTGCTGGAGACCAGCAGCTGACTTCACCATAACATCCCTGCGAGGTTGAACTGCATTCTGCATACTCAACAAGGATGAAGGTGTAGCCATTTGTTGGACAGGTGGTTGCTGAAGAACCCTAGAACCATCCGACATGGCTGACGGAGTTTCCTGATCTCTTTTTATCTTAATGCGAAGTACTGTCCCTGCAAAATCAAACTTCATGGTCAGCAACTCTTGCAGAGAATGCTTACTAAAACCAACAGAAACCAAAAAATATGATCTGAAAGCCTCACCATTCTTATTTTGACTAGGGCCTGGGAGTACCACCTTTCTTCGCTTACTGCTGTCCTGAGAGCTCTCTGGTGATCCATGTACTGTCTGAATGAAAGAAGGAGCCCCATACTCTTCTGAGAGTCCACTCTTCTCCAACTGCTCAAACTGTTCTTTGGAGGCAGTTTTGGACTCCGGGCCAGCTTTGCTCGTATCTTCATGCTTTCTCTTCTTATGGCTGCGTTTTGAATGTTTTGTCTCACCACCACCCTGATGGGAAGATTTCTTGTCATTCCTCCTTTTCTCTTTCTTTTCGGCCCTTTCCCTTTCTTTCTGGAGCTTCAGCCACCAGATTAATCGTCAGTTCTGATTTAGAACAGACGATGGCAATGCAATGCAGCATATTGCAGTATGGTAATGAAGTTTCAAACTTACAAAAGCACACACAGAAATAATGCAGCACTAACACAGAAGTGCTACAAGTTACAGTTAGCAATTAATACATGAATCTTCCACAAATAATAATTCAGTACCCTTGATATATACCCTGTATCTTCTTTACACAGTTAGTCATAATCCTTATACAATGCAAGTACATAGAATCAAAGAATTAGAGCACATCAAAATTTGCACAACTATACTACCCAGAAGACACATTACCAGGCAGAGAACAGTTAAACAAAAAACATAGCAATTGTCAAGTCAATTTAAGACAGCAAATTCCAGAACAGAGACAGCAAAATATCAGACCACGAAGGAAACTTTAGACAAGAATACATGGACAACTCAAATGGCATGTGTCAAGATTGCAAGACTACATAAGATAACCAAAACAAGATAGAAAACAGGATAAGGCAAGTAACGCCAATGGAACCACACATTAGTGACACCACAAAGTGAGCACACTAATCTGTGGATAAAAGGTGCTAGTAACCAAATCCAAGAGAAAGCCCAATGTGCTAACAATTTTAGCAAGCCAGGAAATTATGGATTTATCATTGCTAAATCTGGAGGAATTTGCAATGTTTGCCGTTTCAAGTGAGATCTCCGGAAGGAGTATCTTTCACAGAGACTTTAGTCTCAAAACTAGCAATGCGAATGACAAATCAAGACATCATGGGCGTCAATCTGGGTACAGAATCAATACTCCAAATACTGTAGGCCTGTAACAATAAAACTGGAAGGCGCATCTGACAGACCATGTTTTGTTTGCATTCAGGTTATTTCCAATTTACGCACGCAATCGAGGTTAGCAGGATCGAGATCGGGCCGCGAGGTTAGGTCAGTAGAAACAGGCAATCGATCTAACCGACGCATCGGCGGCAAGGTTAGACTCCCCTCGCATGCGATTCCCAAATCGCACGCGCACACCCAACAGATCTGATCAGAACCAACAGGCAAGAACACATGATCCGAGGACGTGCGTGTTGTAAATCCGATGGTTCAACAAACCTTAGCGGTCGTCTCCACCACGGGAACGGGGGGCACGGCCACTGGGTTTCGCACGTAGCCCGGCGGCGGGTAGGGGAAGCACCTCGACATGGCGGCCGGTGTGAATCCCGCTGCGCGACGCGCGAACCCTCGGAATCACGAGAGCGACGGCGAGGCCCCGCCCTAATCGACCGCGAATCGACGGAAACTTCGATTCGCGGGAAGAAATCCGACGGAGCGGATTGGGGGGTCTCGGCGGCAGGGATTTGGCTCTTGTGTGGCGGCTAGGGTTTCACGGGGAGGAGAGGGGAAATTTTAGCGGCGGCTACGCGAGATGGGAACGGAAGAAAAGGGTAGCCTCTTCGAGGGTCCGGGGGTTGGGCGGTATATATAGCCGGAGGGGCGGTGCCCGAGTCGTGCGGGGAACTGGCGGGTCCGCCTCGCCTACCAATCGGGCCTCTACACGGACTCGCTGACGGGCGGGACCGAAAGCCCGTGGGGCCCGATGGCAGCGAGGGGCGCGGGTGGAGGGCGCCGCGAGGCGGTGCGTGTGGGGCACGGCAAGCGGCGCGCTCTGATTGGCTAGGCCGCGCGGCGGCCCACCTGCCGGGGAGCGGGCGGTGGTGGCGTGTTCGCGTTGCACACGAAACGTGTTCGCGGGGTGGGCCCGCCGCGGCGCGGAACCGACCTAGAAGGCGGTGATAGCGGGCCGGCACGTGGGGCGCGGCTTTCGCGTGGCTGCCAGCCCAGCGCGAGGCTGTGCGGTGGGAGGCGAGGCGCGTTGCCTTCTTCTTTTTTTTCTTCTTCCCGCGCGGCTCCGTGACCGTGTCCCCGTCCCGTTCGTTCTGCGATGGCCAGCGAAAACCCCCGAACGCGCGGCGGCGGGGAGTCCGCTCGCGTGGATCTGAAGATTTTGGATTTTGGATGCCGAGGGAGGAGGGCTGCTGCGGTTTGGTTTTTTGTGAGGCGGCAGCTCCCGATTTGTTTAATCTCGCGCCTGAACGAAGATTGTAGTGGCATGATAGTGGGGGGAAATCCCAGGATTGGATCTACTCCTACCATGTTCGCAATTCCAGCTCAGGTTCTACCGTGTCGAGTTTTACCGGATTGAATCAACGACCCGGAATTTTGCCGTCCAACAAAAACTAACTCAATTCGTTGCCTTGTATGAATTCCACCGCTTTTCAAAAAATTGCATCATGCAACCCATTCTTTTGTTAAATTCACACGAACTATGATCGAAATGGCACTTTGTTTGCTGAATTTTGTGAAAATGTTACCCAATTTTTGTCGAAGTTACATGAACTGTGATCAAATCGACACCTTTTTCTCTTGTATAGGCTACCAAAACCTTTCAAACACATGCTACTTGTATCTTAAGCCATAATTATATGTGATAGCATTCTCAAGATGGGTAGGACACAAGGGTCATGGGAATGAGTAAGGTCTCGAGGCAGTGAATCTGATAGTTTCTACTTATGTTTTGTTGTGTATACTTCCGTTCTATTGTCTCACTTATGAATAGCTGGCACTTCCGGCTTAAGAGTGAAATGAGCACAAGTATATTAGTTTTTGTTTTCATGGTAGCTCGTGAGATAAGATGTGTGAATTGCGATGGACCGAAGTTCGCTATGCACAAGCATGGGTGGATGGACGAGAGGAATAGACAACTTAACTTGCAAACAGCAAGTTGTAGTAATCTAGAACCTGGTAATAAAAAACTTCTTTTTCTTCATTTGGGTTAGAAAAAAGAGGTCGGTGGCTCTAAGCAAAGTCAAAACAAGATATTGAAGATAATACGCCTTTTATAAAAAATGTGGGTTTAGAAAAGAAGTAGTATATCTTAATAGAGATACAGCCCGCTTTCAGCACTACAAAGCCAGGTAAGCATATTTTTTCAAACGCTAGGTCGGATAGAAAGCGCGTAAACATGTCGTCATATAGAATTGTCTCTAACAAATCCCCGTGATATATTCCCTCCTATCCATGTCATCTAAAAAACTATTTTAGTGCATTAAACTCTAGATTTCAATAATAAACTAATGTTCGATCAGAGGACGGGCTGGGACGAATGAAAGGTTCGTGACGAGAAATTCCCGTGGCGCGAACGTGTTCGTTCGATACGACCCCAACCTCGGCACATGCGTGTGCGCAAACCCCACATCAGCTAGGCCCTTTAGTAGGCATCCTTTTGCACATAAAATTAAAAATATATATCCAATATACAAAAACAAAACAAAAATCACATGGCATATGCAGTAAGTATTGTCACGGAGTGTATAAAAAATAATTGCCATCTTATATAGAAAACTTGCTGATGTCTAGCACATTACCAAAAAAATCACGCATGGTAAAATTGCCATGAAAATATAGAGGGTTAAAATTGGTAGAAAAATTTCCATGATTTACATCATAACCAAAAAAACACCATGTGTGGTAAGAAACTTCATATTTGAAGTTGAGCTATCATGCTTTAGGTCATTAGATATTAGATAAAAAAACAAAAGAGTCTCTCTAGGGCACATCTAGATGTGCCCTAGTTATTGCACGTCAAAGTGACTAAATGAAGTACAAAAAGCAAAAGAGAAAGAAAAAAATACCCACATGAATCTCCGTGTAAGATCAATGACATAGGATTTAGACGTGCAATACTTATGGCACGTCTATATTTGTTTTAGCAAAACTGAAAAAGGAAATCCAAAAAAATGTTGTAAGTTAGCCATGATAGTGGGGGTATGTTTCAGAAATTCACTGGCGTGGACGAGCTCGCCTGGTGAGATGAGATGTGTGAACTGTGATGGACCGAAGTTCGCTATGCACATGTGACGTCCGGATAATTAGACTACAGTAATCCCCTGCTATTGGTGCCACGTCACCTCTGTCACTGTAGTTAATCCCGCGTTAGTTCAAAAACCAATTCAAATTCAAGATTGAATAAAAGGCAAACAACAAAAGTTTTCAAACTTTAAATCTAAAATGTGCGGGTTGTGCAAAATAATGCGTAGGTAATTATGGTGGAGAACCACACTTTTATTAAATGTTCAAATATTCAAATGGTAATAAAACGGTAGCAAAACTATTATTTAAATATTTTAAATACTCAACAATTACAAAATATTTTATTTTAGGTGCCAAGTTAATTGTGGCAGTGGACTAATTAGTAATACTAATTTAGTTGCTCATTTGGCATTTTACAAAACTAAAATAAAATGTAACTAAAAAAAAGAAACAAACAAAAAAAGGAACAGAGGAACCCCCCGCCCACCTGGGCCTCAGCCCAGTCGGCCGGCCCAACCCCACTTGCCTACTAACCCCCCGAGGCCGAAACCCTAGCATCACCCGGTCCACTTTACCCCTCCCCCGCACGATCTCCACCACTCTCCCCCCCCCCACTCGCTCGGTTCCCCTTCCTACGATCTGGATCGGGCCGTCGCCCTGCGCCCCGCCGCCGCCTTGGCTCCGCAGGGCGCCGTGCTCGAGCCCTCCCGCTGCCCGACGACCCTGCTACGGTGGACGAGCCGCTCGCCGGCGACGACCCCCCTCGCACCCGTGCCACGGCCTCCTCCTCGCCTCATCGCCGTCGCCGCACACCGCCTCATCCCGGCTCCGCCCCCGCCGCTCGACGCCATCGCCGGAGCCACCCCGCCAGATCGCCGCCTCGCCATCCTCTTCGTCACCGACCTCGTCGCCGTCCTCCTCCCCACGGGTCACCCCCGAGCCCGCTGCCATGCCCCTCCCGCTCCCCTGTGAGCGCCTCCCTCTCCTCCTCTCTCCCCCACCGCGCCATGCCCGCGCCCGTCGGCGCTCTCGCGCGCCCCTGTGGTCGAGCCCCTCGCTCGCGCTCGTCCCCACCCGTCGCTGGCCGCGCCCAGTGCCCCGCCATGCTCACCGCCCCGCCTCGCCCACACTCGGCGCCGCGGCCCACGTCCCTCACTCACTCACCGTCGCCCGGGTTCTGCACCCGCTCCATGACCCGCGCCCCTCCCCGTGCGCGCCCACCGTGGCCGCCTCCCCCGTTCTGCTGCCCCTCGCCTTCGGCGCCCCGCCGCTCGCCCGGGCCGCGCCCGCCCCCCCCCCCGCTGCAGCCGCCCAACCGCCGGTGCCGCCGGCCACGCGCGCCCATGGGGCCTCGTTCCACCGCACCCCCCTGCGGGCAAGCACCCGTTCAGGTGCGCCTGCGGCCGCCCCCCGTTTCGCCAGCGCCCGAACCCGCTATGGCCCTTAGGGCCTATGACATGTGGGGCCTAGCCCCCAGAACGATTTATGTAAAAAAAGAATTAAAATAAATAAATATTAATTAAAATATTAATTAATTAATTAAAGAATTAATTAACTTAATTAGTTCTGTTTAATTAACCTAATTAATTGTTATTAATTAACTAAACAGTCAATGACAGACGGGACCCACACGTCAGCTCGACCCAGTCAACCCCTCTGTTGACTGCTGACGTCATGCTGACATCATGCTGATGCAATAATACTAATTTCGAATTAATTTAATAATAATAATTTAGAAGATGTTTTAAAACTTTAAAAATTAATATAAAATAAACCGTAGCTCGGCTCGAAACACTTTGTACATGAAAGTTGCTCAGAACGATGAGACGAATCCGGATACGCAGCCCGTTCGTCCGCCACACATTCCTAACATATCGAACACGCAACTTTCCCCCTCCGGTTCATCTGTCCGGGAACGCGAAACACCGGGGATACTTTTCCGGATGTTTCCCCCCTTCGCCGGTATCACCTCTTACCGCGTTAGGGCACACCTAACACCGCTGTTTGCTTTGTCATGCATCGTTATGCATCTGTTTCCATTGTATTCATTGTTTCTTCCCCCTCTTCTCTCCGGTAGACTACGAGACCGACGCCGCTGCTGGTGCCCCGTCCGACTACGCTGTTGACGACCCCTCCTTCTTGCCAGAGCAACCAGGCAAGCCCCCCCTTGATCACCAGATATCGCCTATTCTACTCTATACTGCTTGCATTAGAGTAGTGTAGCATGTTACTGCTTTCCGTTAATCCTATCCTGATGCATAGCCTGTCATTGTTGCTACAGTTGTTACCCTTACCTGCTATCCTACTGCTTAGTATAGGATGCTAGTGTTCCATCAGTGACCCTACACTCTTGTCCGTCTGCCATGCTATACTACTGGGCCGTGATCACTTCGGGAGGTGATCACGGGTATATACTATATACATTATATACATAACACATGTGGTGACTAAAGTCGGCTCGGCTCGTTGAGTACCCGCAAGTGATTCTGATGAGGGGGCTAAAAGGACAGGTGGCTCCATCCCGGTAGAGGTGGGCCTGGGTTCCCGACGGCCCCCGACTGTTACTTTGTGGCGGAGCGACAGGGCAGGTTGAGACCACCTAGGAGAGAGGTGGGTCTGGCCCTGTCGGCGTTCGCGGATACTTAACACGCTTAACGAGATCTTGGTATTTGATCTGAGTCTGGCCATTTGGTCTATACGCACTAACCATCTACGCAGGAGTAGTTATGGGTATCCCGGCGTCGTGGTATCAGCCGAAGCTCTTTTGACGTCAGCGACTGAGTGGCGCGCGCCGCACTGGACCGTAAGCTCGCGCTTGTATTAAGGGGGCTAGGTCTGCTTCCGGCCGCATACGCAACGTGCAGGTGTGCATAGGGCGATGGGCCCAGACCCCTGCGCGCATAGGGTTTAGACCGGCGTGCTGACCTCTCTGTTGAGCCTAGGTGGGGATGCGACGTGTTGATCTTACGAGGCCGGGCATGACCCAGAAAAGTGTGTCCGGCCAAATGGGATCGAGCGTGTTGGGTTAAGTGGTGCACCCCTGCAGGGAAGTTTATCTATTCGAATAGCCGTGTCCCTCGGTAAAAGGACGACCCGGAGTTGTACCTTGACCTTATGACAACTAGAACTGGATACTTAATAAAACACACCCTTCCAAGTGCCAGATATAACCCGGTGATCGCTCTCTAACAGGGCGACGAGGAGGGGGTCGCCGGGTAGGATTATGCTATATGATGCTACTTGGAGGACTTCAATCTACTCTCTTCTGCATGCTGCAAGATGGAGATGGCCAGAAGCGTAGTCTTCGACAGGATTAGCTATCCCCCTCTTATTCTGGCATTCTGCAGTTCAGTCCACTGATATGGCCCTTTACACATATACCCATGCATATGTAGTGTAGCTCCTTGCTTGCGAGTACTTTGGATGAGTACTCACGGTTGCTTTTCTCCCTCTTTTCCCCTTTCTATACCTGATTGTCGTAACCAGATGCTGGAGTCCAGGAGCTAGAGATCCCGAGGATGATTCTACATGGAGTTCGGCTTCGAGGAGTAGTTAGGAGGTCCCAGGCAGGAGGCCTTGCCTCTTCGATCGTTGCTACTTTTGTGCTAGCCTTCTTAAGGCAAACTTGTTTAACTTATGTCTGTACTCAGATATTGTTGCTTCCGCTGACTCGTCTGTGATCGAGCACTTGTATTCGAGCCCTCGAGGCCCCTGGCTTGTATTATGATGCTTGTATGACTTATTTATGTTTCAGAGTTGTGTTGTGATATCTTCCCGTGAGTCCCTGATCTTGATTGTACACATTTGCGTGCATGATTAGTGTACGGTCAAATCGGGGGCGTCACAGCACAAGTACTGGTGGATGGACGAGTAGAATAGATAACCTTAGTTTGGCAAACAGCAAATTGTAGTAATCTAAAACCTGGCAATAAAACCCTCATCTTTTCGTCGTTTGGGTTAGAAAAAGAGGTCGATGGCTCTTTTTCAATTAAGGCAAAGTCAAAACAAGATATTGAAGATAATACGCTTTTATAAAAAGTGCGGGCTTTTAAAAAAGTATATCTTAATAGAGATACAGTCGAGCTTTCAGCACTAGAAAGCGAGGTAAGCATATTTTTCAAACGCTAGGTTGGATAGAAAGCGGGTAAACATGCCGGTCATATAAAATTGTCTCTAACAAATCTCTGTAATATATTCCCTCCTATCCATGTCCTCTAAAAAACTATTTTAGGAGATTAAACTCTAGATTTCAATAACGATCTAATGTTTGATCAGAGGACGAACTGGAACGAACAAAAGGTTCATGACGAAAAATTCCTCAATGCAAACATTTTCGTTCGATACGACCCCAACCCCGGCGCACGCGCGTGCACAAACCCCACATCAGCTAGGCTCTTTGCTAGGCCTCCTGCCCAACAAGATTCCTTTTGCACATAAAATAAAAAGGAAAAAATTATCCAGTATACAAAAACAAAACAAAAAATCACACTGACATATGCAGTAAGTATTTTTCATGGAGTGTATAAAAAATTAATTGCAAACTTATACACAAAACTTGCTGATGTCTAGCACATTACCAAAAAAAATCATGCACGGTAAAATTGCCATGAAAATATAGGGGGTTAAAATTTGTAGAATTTTTTCCATGATTTAGACAATAACAAAACAAAAAAAACACATCATGTGGTGTAAGAGACTCCATATTTAAAATTGAGCTATCACGCTTTATGTCATTAGATATTAGATAGAAAAAACAAAGAGTCTCTCTAGGGCACATCTAGATATGCCCTAGTTATTGCACATCTAAGTGACTAAATTAAGCACAAAAGGAAAAGAAAAAGAAAAAATACCCACATGAATCTCCGCGTAAGATCAATGACATAAAATTTATATGTACACTACTTATGGCACATCTATATGTGCTTTAGCCAAACTAAAAAAGAAAATCCAAAAAAGTGTCGTAAGTTAGCATGATAGTGGGGTTATGTTTGACCATAAGTTTGCTTTATATAAATGGCATGCATGAGAAACTAAATATGGCATATGTTAAAACATGAAAAGAAAACTTAACGATTATCTTTGAACCTAAATTGTCATTGTTTTATAAAGATGATGGCCAAAAACTGATTTTTTTATTTTTATGAAAATGGTCTCATGAAACAATTTTGCCATGTCGATATTCAAAAAAAAATCCCACGGTGTAAAAAATGAATTTACAATGGTTTGTGCAACAATTTTGCCATGTTCTGAAAATATAATTGACCATGGTCCAAAATATGAATTTTCTATGGTACCAAAAATAAATTTTCCATGACGAGAACAAAAAGCAATTTTTTGTGGTCGAAAAAATAAATTTACCATCGATTGTTTGATATAATTTTCATGGATTGTTAGAAACATGATAGAGGAAATTTTACAACACATTGTTTGATCAATTTGCCGTGCGTCAAAAAGAAAATTACAAAATGGTTAAAAAGCTTAATTTGTCATGGTTCATAAAGTATACTTGCCATCGACTGTAAACTAAATTTGCCACTGTTGGAAATATGCCCTAGAGGCAATAATAAATGGTTATTATTATATTTCTTTGTTCATGGTAATTGTCTATTATTCATGCTATAATTGTATTGTCCGAAAATCGTAATACATGTGTGAATACATAGACCACAACGTGTCCCTAGTAAGCCTCTAGTTGACTAGCTCGTTGATCAACAGATAGTCATGGTTTCCTGACTATGGACATTGGATGTCATTGATAACGGGATCACATCATTAGGAGAATGATGTGATGGACAAGACCCAATCCTAAGCATAGCATAAAAGATCGTGTAGTTTCGTTTGCTAGAGCTTTTCCAATGTCAAGTATCTTTTCCTTAGACCATGAGATCGTGCAACTCCCGGATACCGTAGGAGTGCTTTGGGTGTGCCAAACGTCACAACGTAACTGGGTGACTATAAAGGTGCACTACGGGTATCTCCGAAAGTGTCTGTTGGGTTGGCACGGATCGAGACTGGGATTTGTCACTCCGTGTGACGGAGAGGTATCTCTGGGCCCACTCGGTAATGCATCATCATAATGAGCTCTATGTGACTAAGGCGTTAGTCACGGGATCATGCATTGCGGTACGAGTAAAGAGACTTGCCGGTAACGAGATTGAACAAGGTATTGGGATACCGACGATCGAATCTCGGGCAAGTAACATACCGATTGACAAAGGGAATTGCATACGGGATTGATTGAATCCTCGACACCGTGGTTCATCCGATGAGATCATCGTGGAACATGTGGGAGCCAACATGGGTATCCAGATCCCGCTGTTGGTTATTGACCGGAGAGGCGTCTCGGTCATGTCTGCATGTCTCCCGAACCCGTAGGGTCTACACACTTAAGGTTCGGTGACGCTAGGGTTGTAGAGATATGTGTATGCGGAAACCCGAAAGTTGTTCGGAGTCCCGGATGAGATCCCGGACGTCACGAGAGGTTCCGGAATGGTCCGGAGGTGAAGAATTATATATAGGAAGTCAAGTTTCGGCCACCGGGAAAGTTTCGGGGGTTACGGGTATTGTACCGGGACCACCGGAAGGGTCCCGGGGGTCCACCGGGTGGGGCCACCTATCCCGGAGGGCCCCATGGGCTGAAGTGGGAGGGTAACCAGCCCCTAGTGGGCTGGGGCGCCCCCCCCATGGGCCTCCCCCCTGCGCCTAGGGTTGGAAACCCTAGGGTGCGGGGCGCCCCACTTGCCTTGGGGGGCAAGTCCCCCCCTTGGCCGCCGCCCCTTGCCCTAGATGGGTTGTGGCCGGCGCCCCCCCTCCCAGGGGGCCTATATAAAGGGGGGGAGGGAGGGCAGTAAGATCACAACCTTGGGCGCCTCCCTCCTCCCCTGCTACACCTCTCTCTCTCGTAGAAGCTCGGCGAAGCCCTGCCGGCATCCCGCTACATCCACCACCACGCCGTCGTGCTGCTGGATCTCCATCAACCTCTCCTTCCCCCTTGCTGGATCAAGAAGGAGGAGACGTCGCTGCACCGTACGTGTGTTGAACGCGGAGGTGCCGTCCGTTCGGCACTCGGTCATCGGTGATTTGGATCACGGCGAGTACGACTCCGTCATCCACGTTCATTGGAACGCTTCCGCTCGCGATCTACAAGGGTATGTAGATGCACTCCTTTCCCTCGTTGCTAGTATACTCCATAGATGCATCTTGGTGAGCGTAGGAAAATTTTAAAATTATGCTACGATTCCCAACAGTGGCATCATGAGCCAGGCCTATGCGTAGTTACTATGCACGAGTAGAACACAAAGAAGTTGTGGGCGTTGATGTTGCCAATTCTTCTTGCCGCTACTAGTCTTTTCTTGTTTCGGCGGCATTGTAGGATGAAGCGGCCCGGACCGACCTTACACGTACGCTTACGTGAGACAGGTTCCACCGATTGACATGCACTAGTTGCATAAGGTGGCTAGCGGGTGTCTGTCTCTCCTACTTTAGTCAGAACGGATTCGATGAAAAGGGTTCTTATGAAGGGTAAATAGAAATTGGCAAATCACGTTGTGGTCGTACGTAGGTAAGAAACGTTCTTGCTAGAAACCTACAAACCACGTAAAAACTTGCAACAACAATTAGAGGACGTCTAACTTGTTTTTGCAGCAAGTGCTATGTGATGTGATATGGCCAGAAGATGTGATGAATGATATATGTGATGTATGAGATTGATCATATTCTTGTAATAGGAATCACGACTTGCATGTCGATGAGTATGACAACCGGCAGGAGCCATAGGAGTTGTCTTTATTATTTTGTATGACCTGCGTGTCATTGAATAACGCCATGTAATTTACTTTACTTTGTTGCTAAACGCGTTAGCCATAGAAGTAGAAGTAATCGTTGGCGTGACGACTTCATGAAGACACAATGATGGAGATCATGATGATGGAGATCATGGTGTCATGCCGGTGACGAAGATGATCATGGTGCCCCGAAGATGGAGATCAAAGGAGCATAATGATATTGGCCATATCATGTCACTATTTGATTGCATGTGATGTTTATCATGTTTTTGCGTCTTATTTGCTTAGAACGACGGTAGTAAGTAAGATGATCCCTTATGATAATTTCAAGAAAAGTGTTCCCCCTAACTGTGCACCGTTGCGAAGGTTCGTTGTTTCGAAGCACCACGTGATGATCGGGTGTGATAGATTCTAACGTTCGAATACAACGGGTGTTGACGAGCCTAGCATGTACAGACATGGCCTCGGAACACACGCAATACACTTAGGTTGACTTGACGAGCCTAGCATGTACAGACATGGCCTCGGAACACGGAGGACCGAAAGGTCGAGCATGAGTCGTATAGAAGATACGATCAACATGGAGATGTTCACCGATCTTGACTAGTCCGTCTCACGTGATGATCGGACACGGCCTAGTTAAATTCGGATCATGTTTCACTTAGATGACTAGAGGGATGTCTATCTGAGTGGGAGTTCATTAAATAATTTGATTAGATGAACTTAATTATCATGAACTTAGTCTAAAATCTTTACACTATGTCTTGTAGATCAAATGGCCAACGTTGTCCTCAATTTCAACGCGTTCCTAGAGAAAACCAAGCTGAAAGATGATGGCAGCAACTATACGGACTGGGTCCGGAACCTGAGGATCATCCTCATAGTAGCCAAGAAAGATTATGTCTTAGAAGCACCGCTAGGTGAAGCACCAATCCCTGAGAACCAAGACGTTATGAACGCTTGGCAGCAGCGTGCTGATGATTACTCCCTCGTTCAGTGCGGCATGCTTTACAGCTTAGAACCGGGTCTCCAAAAGCGTTTTGAGAAACATGGAGCATATGAGATGTTCGAGGAGCTGAAATTGGTTTTCCAAGCTCATGCCCGGGTCGAGAGATATGATGTCTCCGACAAGTTCTTCAGCTGTAAAATGGAGGAGAATAGTTCTGTTAGTGAGCACATACTCAGAATGTCTGGGTTGCACAACCGCTTGTCTCAGCTGGGAGTTAATCTCCCGGATGACGCGGTCATTGACAGAATCCTCCAGTCGCTTCCACCAAGCTACAAGAGCTTTGTGATGAACTTCAATATGCAGGGGATGGAAAAGACCATTCCTGAGGTATATTCAATGCTGAAATCAGCTGAGGTAGAGATCAGAAAAGAACATCAAGTGTTGATGGTGAATAAAACCACTAAGTTCAAGAAGGGCAAGGGTAAGAAGAACTTCAAGAAGGACGGCAAGGGAGTTGCCGCGCCCGGTAAACCAGTTACTGGGAAGAAGTCAAAGAATGGACCCAAGCCCGAGACTGAGTGCTTTTATTGCAAGGGAAGTGGTCACTGGAAGCGGAACTGCCCCAAATACTTAGCGGACAAGAAGAAGGCCGGCAACACCAAAGGTATATGTGATATACATGTAATTGATGTGTACCTTACCAGTACTCGTAGTAGCTCCTGGGTATTTGATACCGGTGCGGTTGCTCATATTTGTAACTCAAAACAGGAACTACGGAATAAACGGAGACTGGCGAAGGACGAGGTGACGATGCGCGTCGGGAATGGTTCCAAGGTCGATGTGATCGCCGTCGGCACGCTACCTCTGCATCTACCCACGGGATTAGTTTTAAACCTCAATAATTGTTATTTAGTGCCAGCTTTGAGCATGAACATTGTATCTGGATCTCGTTTAATTCGAGATGGCTACTCATTTAAATCCGAGAATAATGGTTGTTCTATTTATTTGAGAGATATGTTTTATGGTCATGCCCCGCTGGTCAATGGTTTATTTTTGATGAATCTCGAACGTGATGTTACACATGTTCATAGTGTGAATACCAAAAGATGTAAAGTTGATAACGATAGTCCCACATACTTGTGGCACTGCCGCCTTGGTCACATTGGTGTCAAGCGCATGAAGAAGCTCCATGCAGATGGACTTTTGGAGTCTCTTGATTACGAATCATTTGACACGTGCGAACCATGCCTCATGGGTAAGATGACCAAGACTCCGTTCTCCGGAACAATGGAGCGAGCAACCAACTTATTGGAAATCATACATACCGATGTGTGTGGTCCAATGAGTGTTGAGGCTCGCGGAGGATATCGTTATGTTCTCACTCTCACTGATGATTTAAGTAGATATGGGTATGTCTACCTAATGAAACACAAGTCTGAAACCTTTGAAAAGTTCAAGGAATTTCAGAGTGAAGTTGAGAATCAACGTGACAGGAAAATAAAATTCTTACGATCAGATCGTGGTGGAGAATATTTAAGTCACGAATTTGGTACACACTTAAGGAAATGTGGAATAGTTTCACAACTCACGCCGCCTGGAACACCTCAGAGAAATGGTGTGTCCGAACGTCGTAATCGCACTCTATTGGATATGGTGCGATCTATGATGTCTCTTACCGATTTACCGCTCTCATTTTGGGGCTATGCTTTAGAGACTGCCGCATTCACTTTAAATAGGGCTCCGTCGAAATCCGTTGAGACGACACCGTATGAATTATGGTTTGGGAAGAAACCTAAGCTGTCGTTTCTAAAAGTTTGGGGATGCGATGCTTATGTCAAGAAACTTCAACCTGAAAAGCTCGAACCCAAGTCGGAAAAATGCGTCTTCATAGGATACCCTAAGGAAACTATTGGGTATACCTTCTACCTCAGATCCGAAGGCAAGATCTTCGTTGCCAAGAACGGGTCCTTTCTGGAGAAGGAGTTTCTCTCGAAAGAATTGAGTGGGAGGAAAGTGGAACTTGATGAGGTGATAGTCACCCCTTCCGAACCGGAAAGTAGCGCAGCGCGGGAAAATGTTCCTGTGGTGCCTACACCGACTGGGGAGGAAGTTAATGATGATGATCATGAAGCTTCAGATCAAGTTACTGAACTTCGTAGGTCCACAAGGACACGTTCCGCACCAGAGTGGTACGGCAACCCTGTCCTGGAAATCATGTTGTTAGACAACGGTGAACCTTCGAACTATGAAGAAGCGATGGCGGGCCCGGATTCCGACAAATGGCTAGAAGCCATGAAATCCGAGATAGAATCCATGTATGAAAACAAAGTATGGACTTTGACTGACTTGCCCGATGAGCGGCGAGCCATAGAAAACAAATGGATCTTTAAGAAGAAGACAGACGCGGATGGTAATGTGACCATCTATAAGGCTCGACTTGTCGCTAAGGGTTATCGACAAGTTCAAGGGGTTGACTACGATGAGACTTTCTCACCCGTAGCGAAGCTGAAGTCCGTCCGAATCATGTTAGCAATTGCCGCATACTATGATTATGAGATATGGCAGATGGACGTCAAAACGGCATTCCTTAACGGCTTCCTTAAGGAAGAGTTGTATATGATGCAGCCGGAAGGTTTTGTCGATCCTAAGAATGCTAACAAAGTATGCAAGCTCCAGCGCTCAATTTATGGGCTGGTGCAAGCATCTCGGAGTTGGAACATTCGCTTTGATGAGATGATCAAAGCGTTTGGGTTTACACAGACTTATGGAGAAGCCTGTGTTTACAAGAAAGTGAGTGGGAGCTCTGTAGCATTTCTCATATTATATGTGGATGACATATTATTGATGGGAAATGATATAGAATTCTTGGAAAGTATAAAGGCCTATTTGAATAAGTGTTTTTCAATGAAGGACCTTGGAGAAGCTGCTTATATATTAGGCATCAAGATCTATAGAGATAGATCAAGACGCCTCATTGGTCTTTCACAGAGTACATACCTTGACAAGATATTGAAGAAGTTCAATATGGATCAGTCCAAGAAGGGGTTCTTGCCTGTATTGCAAGGTGTGCAGTTGAGCACGGCTCAATGCCCGACCACGGCAGAAGATAGAGAAAAGATGAGTGTCATCCCCTATGCCTCGGCCATAGGGTCTATTATGTATGCCATGCTGTGTACCAGACCTGATGTAAACCTTGCCGTGAGTTTGGTAGGAAGGTACCAAAGTAATCCCGGCATGGAACACTGGACAGCGGTCAAGAATATCCTGAAGTACCTGAAGAGGACTAAGGATATGTTTCTCGTTTATGGAGGTGACGAAGAGCTCGTCGTAAAGGGTTACGTCGACGCTAGCTTCGACACAGATCTGGATGACTCGAAGTCACAAACCGGATACGTGTATATTTTGAATGGAGGAGCAGTAAGCTGGTGCAGTTGCAAGCAAAGCGTCGTGGCGGGATCTACATGTGAAGCGGAGTACATGGCAGCCTCGGAGGCAGCACAGGAAGCAGTCTGGATGAAGGAGTTCATTACCGACCTAGGGGTGATTCCCAATGCGTCGGGCCCGATGACTCTCTTCTGTGACAACACTGGAGCTATTGCCCTTGCGAAGGAGCCCAGGTTTCACAGGAAGACCAGGCATATCAAGCGTCGCTTCAACTCCATTCGTGAAAGTGTTCAAAATGGAGACATAGATATTTGTAAAGTACATACGGACCTGAATGTAGCAGATCCGTTGACTAAACCTCTCCCTAGAGCAAAACATGATCAACACCAGGACGCAATGGGTGTTCGATTCATCACAATGTAACTAGATTATTGACTCTAGTGCAAGTGGGAGACTGTTGGAAATATGCCCTAGAGGCAATAATAAATGGTTATTATTATATTTCTTTGTTCATGGTAATTGTCTATTATTCATGCTATAATTGTATTGTCCGGAAATCGTAATACATGTGTGAATACATAGACCACAACGTGTCCCTAGTAAGCCTCTAGTTGACTAGCTCGTTGATCAACAGATAGTCATGGTTTCCTGACTATGGACATTGGATGTCATTGATAACGGGATCACATCATTAGGAGAATGATGTGATGGACAAGACCCAATCCTAAGCATAGCATAAAAGATCGTGTAGTTTCGTTTGCTAGAGCTTTTCCAATGTCAAGTATCTTTTCCTTAGACCATGAGATCGTGCAACTCCCGGATACCGTAGGAATGCTTTGGGTGTGCCAAACGTCACAACGTAACTGGGTGACTATAAAGGTGCACTACGGGTATCTCCGAAAGTGTCTGTTGGGTTGGCACGGATCGAGACTGGGATTTGTCACTCCGTGTGACGGAGAGGTATCTCTGGGCCCACTCGGTAATGCATCATCATAATGAGCTCTATGTGACTAAGGCGTTAGTCACGGGATCATGCATTGCGGTACGAGTAAAGAGACTTGCCGGTAACGAGATTGAACAAGGTATTGGGATACCGACGATCGAATCTCGGGCAAGTAACATACCGATTGACAAAGGGAATTGCATACGGGATTGATTGAATCCTCGACACCGTGGTTCATCCGATGAGATCATCGTGGAACATGTGGGAGCCAACATGGGTATCCAGATCCCGCTGTTGGTTATTGACCGGAGAGGCGTCTCGGTCATGTCTGCATGTCTCCCGAACCCGTAGGGTCTACACACTTAAGGTTCGGTGACGCTAGGTTTGTAGAGATATGTGTATGCGGAAACCCGAAAGTTGTTCGGAGTCCCGGATGAGATCCCGGACGTTACGAGAGGTTCCGGAATGGTCCGGAGGTGAAGAATTATATATAGGAAGTCAAGTTTCGGCCACCGGGAGAGTTTCGGGGGTTACGGGTATTGTACCGGGACCACCGGAAGGGTCCCGGGGGTCCACCGGGTGGGGCCACCTATCCCGGAGGGCCCCATGGGCTGAAGTGGGAGGGTAACCAGCCCCTAGTGGGCTGGGGCGCCCCCCCCATGGGCCTCCCCCCTGCGCCTAGGGTTGGAAACCCTAGGGTGCGGGGCGCCCCACTTGCCTTGGGGGGCAAGTCCCCCCCTTTGGCCGCCGCCCCTTGCCCTAGATGGGTTGTGGCCGGCGCCCCCCTCCCAGGGGGCCTATATAAAGGGGGGGAGGGAGGGCAGTAAGATCACAACCTTGGGCGCCTCCCTCCTCCCCTGCTACACCTCTCTCTCTCGTAGAAGCTCGGCGAAGCCCTGCCGGCATCCCGCTACATCCACCACCACGCCGTCGTGCTGCTGGATCTCCATCAACCTCTCCTTCCCCCTTGCTGGATCAAGAAGGAGGAGACGTCGCTGCACCGTACGTGTGTTGAACGCGGAGGTGCCGTCCGTTCGGCACTCGGTCATCGGTGATTTGGATCACGGCGAGTACGACTCCGTCATCCACGTTCATTGGAACGCTTCCGCTCGCGATCTACAAGGGTATGTAGATGCACTCCTTTCCCTCGTTGCTAGTATACTCCATAGATGCATCTTGGTGAGCGTAGGAAAATTTTAAAATTATGCTACGATTCCCAACAGCCATGGTCTATAAAGTAAACTTGCCATGGTGCAATTTTTTTTTTGACATGGTCCAAAATATCATGACAAATTTGATTGTCGTGGTACACAAGTTTGCTGTTAGAACTCCAAAATCTGGGGTCCACTAATTTAGAAAATGTGAGTTGCCATGTGGCGTAAGAAACAATTTTCAAAGTTGCCATGCGTGTGGAACAAAAAATTAGTATAGTTGCTATGTGAGCATTAACATATGTTTCTGAAATTTGCCATGTGACCACACGAAACAACTTTTTAAACTTTGCCATGAGTGGGAACAAAAAAAATCCTAGAATTGTCATGTGATATTTAAACATACTTTCTAAAAAAATTGTGTTTTGGAAAAAGAGATGTTTCAAAATTGCAATATGACCAGAAGAAACAAATTTCAATTTTTTTGCCATTTGTGGAGAGCAAAAAATCCTAGAGTTGCCTCGCAAGCGCTAAAATTTCCTACATTTGTCACGTGACTCTTAGCAACATTTCCTAGAATTGTCATGTCTTGCACACCATATAAGCGAAAATTGCCATCTAAAACAAGTTTTTTTGCCTTGTGAAACATTACCATAATGTGTAAATTTTGTGATAGAGCCTAAGGTGTCCCGCCTTTTGATGAGATGGTGGCTATAGTTTTTGGTGGAGTAGACTTTGACGATCCGACTATGGTCGTGCGAGGACGTCGCGCCTTAGCAATCGCTAAACCAACTCCGAAAGGTTATTGACCATGCCGGAGCACGATCAACCTGATCACGAGGGTCTGTTTCCTGCACACAAACGAAGAACAATCAAGAAACTGAAATTGCAATCTGGATATTGCGAATATAAGAGGAACGCTTTACAAATGAAGGTTGGGTTCTGTTACGTCTTTGTCTGGTCGTTGAACACAAACGAAGTACGCGAAGTTGCAACTATGGCGAACTTTTAATCTAAACAAAACCCAAAGTCTAAACGATGCCCTAATGGTTGTATATATGGATGAATAGGGGGGAATTTCGTGACCCCTTGGAGGAGGGGGTCCGAAACCAACCCTAACTCTGTTTCCCCACACATACAGACTCTAAATTAGCCTATACTGAAGTATTTCAAAATTACATGGGCCTGGCCCAATAATAAGGTGACGCAACACCTATAATAGCCTCTGGACAAATTTTATGAAGTGATATCTTGTATATTTCGTCCAATCCTTCATGCACTCATTATGGTGGCTTCAAAGTCCTGAAATCATCACTTTAAACTCCGTTCTTATTCCCCTTGCGCATGTCATCATCTCCATGCTTCATCTTGCTCCAATGTTCATCTTTCTTGTCGAAGCTAGGCTCTTCACTTGTAAGCAAAACAAATATATCCAATTTAGGCAGCATCATATTCTCATGAACATTATAACCGTTACCAAGAAATGAAAGTACCTGGTAATTTAATTGGCGTGCACGAGCTCTAGTAATTGGTCCGGTATGTATAGCAGCAGGGGTTGTGGGTGTAACAATGGTATTGATGTCCTCATCAATTTGCCATGTGACATGTTTTCTAATTTCATCAACTTTGCCAGGTAGACATTACAGAAGCCTACGAATTTCCCATGTACCTAGCATAAAAATACCATGGCATGTAGAAAAATCCATAGATGATTTGCCATGAGAACAGGAATGTTTAGTTGCAATACAGAAGGAATTTGCCATGGCAAAATGTTGAAACGGGTAAAATTTTGAGACACACAAAAAAATATATGATGCATCGCAAATGAACAAAGCTATTTTTTCACTCAAAAATCATGGCAATTTTCCCATATAAAAAAATGGAGACATGACAAATGCTATAAATCATTGATGGCAAATTCAGAAATAAATGTGATGTTCACATGGCAATTTAAAAAAAAGATGTTTTACATCATATGAAAAATGAGCGGGCAACTCATACACAATGCATGATGGCAAAATGAACCAAGCAGTAGACCATAGCTAAAATCATATAAATTTACCACACAAATCATATAAAGAATACAAAACATTTTCAAAACTTAACATACTTTATAGAGCACAATTCCTTAGCATGTGTCCGTCCATTAACTCTACACAAATTAGCCCAAATAATTGGCGAGCAAGGCAAGAGGAAGCCGACCACGTTGGTCCGTAGGCTAGGTTGCTCATCTTCGGCCTCAGAAAAGCAACACACACACATACACACACACCCCGTGTATGGAGGATGGCAGGTGAGATGGAAGGACACTCACTGTCGCAGTTGTGGTTGGCCTCACACCGACGAACTAGCCGGTGATGCTCAATCAGCGTGCACACCACACAACGGTGTCTTGTGCTCCTTCATGAGGAAGGAAACCACATCAGGGAGAGGGAAGAAGAGCAAATCGTCGAAACCGAACCAAGGGCAAGCGCGGGGCAGCCACATAGAGAGGAGAAGAAAGGCAAGAGAGGGAAAGGGGACCTTAGACGTCGGCTCCATGGCGTCGGGGGGCAGAGGAGGAAGGAAACCACATCAGGGAGAGGGAAGAAGAGCAAATCGTGGAAACCGAACCAAGGGCAAGCGCGGGGCCAGCCACATAGAGAGGAGAAGAAAGGCAAGAGAGGGAAATGGGACCTTGTCGGCTCCATGGCGTCGGGGGGCAGAGGAGCACGGACCAAGCTCTCTGCTGAGACGGAACCGCTCCTTGTCGTTGTCGACATCCAGGCCGACATTCTCAATGAAGTTGTCGAGGTGGACAACTAAGTGGGGGGTTAGGAAGCTAGAAGGCGGCGAAAGTACTGGCCTCATCGTCAATAGGCAAGAAAGAAAATATTTCAGAGATATAAATCTATTTTTTGAAAATATAAAGGTCTTGGGGGTCTGCTAGATGAGCTAAAAAAAATTCCCCCATTTATTAGTCGTAGGGGTCGGCTTCATGCCTCTGAAATCTAACAGCAATCCATAACCATCGGCCATGGGACGTCATTACAGCCATTACTCATAATACAGACCAACAGAATTCCTTCAGGATGAGAGCAAACCAAAACGGTAGGAACCTACCAAGGAAATAGGAATAAGTTCCAATTCACAGGTTGTAGAATCCAAATAAGACCCTTCTGGATTTGACACAGACAGCAATAGCAAAGCTTAGACTGAGCAGAACAAGCACAAAGATAATCCACAACACGAGCAATCGCACGCAAGCAGCTAGTTCCCAATTCTCAAACTCATAAACCATTACCCATTACAACATTTGTTGAGTCTAGGGAGAAAATTCAACTGCCATGACACATGTGTCTTATGGATTACACAAGTCACAAATATAAGATGACGACATAATGGCAGCATGATTTAACATAACAGTCTTGCAAAATATAGCTGAAAAAACACAAAGACCTAGTAGACAAGACACCATCACCAGTCCAAGCCTCTGAAAAACTGTGTCGCAGAGGCCCATCACACTGAAAGGTCTTGATAAATCATATGAGAAGCTTCTCGATAGCATCCTGTGATTCACAAAATTTAAAACAGGGTTAATTTTCAGAGAAAGGGTACACACTAGGGTAAAACAATAAGGCGGCTGTATAGAAAATCAGCAGATATCAGAAGATGTGGCAGAAAGGATCACCTTAAGACTCTGAATGGGCTGTTTCAGCTGGCTACCCTCGTTGCTGGTCACTGAGCAAGCAATGACCGGCCTAGTCACTCCACAAGCACGCCCAAGGGCTTGCTTTGAAGGGACAAAGACATATGGCACATTCTGCATCATACAACAGATGAGTTCAATAAGTTTACTTTCATCCATTGTCACAAACACAAATAAACATTATTCATCCATGTGCAAAAACAAAAGGAAGATGCAAAAGATTAAGTAGCAAACGGTTAAATCATGGGATGAAACATATACAACACATAAATGTCAAGATTAATGCACAACAGCGAATCAGCTCCACTGCAATGAGATTTGCAAGGCTGAGTATCAAACTATCAACAGGTACACTGAACTCTGCCTGAATGACTGATGAAGTACCAATGTAAAAGGATGCAACAAGCCACTAAAGAAACAAAATTGAAGTACTGCTGTTAAAAGACGTGATTTTTTTCACATAAAGCCTTAAGAGTTCTTCCAGCAGCTGTGTGCTGATACAAACAGTTTCAAGAGCAGGTCCACATACACAGTCCTTAAAACTGCTCGCATGAGCAAACCTCTTGTCAGAGTAAGCATACTCAAACTTCCAATCATAGCAGACTGGTAACCATAGAGTATGCAGTATTACGAGCACATCATATATTCTGATAACCACCACACAGCACAGTATTACGAGCTTTATTAAACTAAAAAAACATTACACGGTCTCGCTATAACCACACCACGCAAGCTACAGCATACAAATTTACAGCAATAAGATGCAGTATAAGGACAGAATTTATACCTTGTCCTCCGCGAGCAACGGGAGGTGGAGGAGGATTTCCAGCGGCTCCGTGTCAGCTGCCATCACCACGAACTCCGATATTCCCCTGTTGAGAGTCTTGGTCGCTGGGGGAAAACAAAAAACACATAAATTCAGATCACAGGGATTGAAATCAACAGAAACAACTAAGGCGCACTGCTAGGGATTGGTCACCTTCGTTGGCGCCCTTCTTGAGCTGCTTGTAGTTGGCGGCCTGCTGGACGAGGTCGAGGATCGTTATCGTCAGCTGCGAGTCCGCCAGCGGGTAGGCCTTGGGGTTGACCGTCTCCTGACTCTGCAAAGCACCCCCAAAGAAACAACAACCGACGGTCAGCACGGGCGCGGCGGGGCTCGGCTCGATCCGCGACGGCGGAACGGGCGGAGTCGAGGACGGAGTCGGGAGAAGGAGGAGGAGAGGGCTCGTTACCATTTTCCCGACGGGTTGGTCGGCTTGGAGGCGCGGGGAGGAGGGGGAGGAGGCGGCCGCCGCGGGTGGGGGAGCTTGGCGCTAGGGCTTTCGGGGGGCGGGTGAATGGAGCTAGGGTTTATCGCGGGCCTGTGGTGGCCTCATATAGCCCGTGGGGCGGGTGGTTTCGACGGCTGCGATTGTCTTCGTGATTCTTCCTTTCCCCGTTTGTGTGTTTCGGTCTTCGCTCCTTTTCCTTGGCTGCCAAGGGCCGTCAATGAACGTCCAGCCCTTTGTCGCGCCGCCATCGTGGCTGATATTTTTGAGTCCGTTCGCCTTTTTTCCTTTCCTCTGGCTACGCGAGGAATCTCTTTTTTTTCCTTAGAGAAAAGAAAGCCAGAGTGCATCTTATTATCTGATTATTGTCAGGAAAAAAGCAATTGCCCCGGTGCATTTTTTCATGGCTGATTTAGTTGAGTTCATGACTCTTTTTTTTTCTGGCTGATATTTTGAGTCCCTTCGGCCCATGTGCTTTCTCAGAAATTCTCAACTAAATCTCAAAGAGTCATGAAAAAATGACAAGAGGTCGTGCAAATATCCGGTCATATTAGGTAATTGCCCCAGGAGTTTGCCTCAAAAAGGAAAAAGATAATTGCCCCGGGGCGTGACTATGTCTCTCGGGTAACGAGACACAGTGCAACCTCGCGTGTCAAGTAGCACCCAGAATGAGCCGGCCTGGTGGGGACCGCATGCATTGAGCGTTTTCTTTCTTTCTTCTTTTACATTTTTTTGTTTCTTTACTTTTTCGTATAATTCAAATATTAAAAAATGAGTATTATAAAAGTCACTTTACATACAGATTTGAAAAATGTTAAATATGCACTTAAAAATGTTAAACATGCATACAAAAATATACAATGTGTATGGAAAAGGTAGACATTAATATATATATATGATAAAATTTCAATCACGTATTTTTTTAAATATGCATATCAAAATGTTCCTGACGTATATAAGAAATGTACAATGTGTATGAAAAATATACAAAAAATATACATCTACAAAATGTTAATCATGTATTTAAAAAATATTAAATGTGTATATAAAAATGTTGCTGGTGTAAACAAACAAAGTAAATGCTAAATGTGTGTATAAAAAATGTTCCTGATGTATATAGAAAATGTAGAATGTGTATTAAAAAAGTTGGCACAAAAACATATGTTAATCATGTATTTAAAAAAATGTTCAACATGGACACAAAAAAATTGTTAGATGTATTCGAATAAATGTTAAATGGGTATAAAAATATCCCTATTCTATACGGAAAGGGAAACAAAAAAAGAAACAAAGAAAGACTGAAAAAGAAGCAGAAAATAAAAAATAAAACGGAAGAAAACCAGTGCAGCAGAATGAAAAAACAGTGAAACATGAAAAAAAACAAAGAAAAAACAATTGAAACTAAGAAAGAAACAAAGAAAAAAAAGCAAAGCAACCAGCGAGAGCCGAGAAAAGAAAAACAAAGAAAAGGGAAAGAAAAAGGAAAACCAGTGAAGACCGTGAAAAGAAATGAAGAAAACTGGTAAAAAGGAAAGAAAAACAAAAAAACTGAAGAAAATCGGTGAAGAAACATAGAAACCCGAAAGAACAAACTAAAGAAAACAACAAAAAGAGAAAAAAAACAAAAAACCACACAAAACCGAACAAAACCACTACGGCGGCCGAAATACTACCACGTGCAAGCGTCCAGCGAACAAAAAACAGACAAATCGGCCGGTCCAACAACTATGCGAGGGGGGGAAGCTACACGCGAGACGAGAGCTATCTCTCGCAAATTGCACGTGCATTGCTATGGTGACAGTGCAAATAAATGAAACAAACAATCGTGTCTTAGTAATTTTATCAACCAACCAATAAGAAACTATTTGATATTACAATATAGCAAATTTTTCCTTCGCCCGAAGGTCCAAAGGAAGAAAGATTATGGTCACGTCCATCTTGAAATAGTTAATCCACAGACAATAATATCACATGGAATATTAACTGTTTCTTCAGTGAAATACAGTATCGGAAGTATGTAATTGATATTATGAAATAGCTTACACATAAATTTGAAGTAAAGTAAGAACATATTATTACTTCGTAAAGCTCAGCACCATATCACAACCTCGAGTTTTGTTAAGCATAATATCGGCTACACATTTTGTTTTAGAAAATACAAACTAAGTACTAACACAAATTGCTACACATAGGACACAACAATATATCAATATCATAAAAACGCAATGGCGATAATGGGTGCACTTGATTAATCCAACGGCAAAAAACTCTTCAAACCTACTTGAGCTTTCCCACAGAGTATCTTGATTCGAGCGGGATTCCAAGAAAATCATGCATTGACATCGATACATCACAACATTGTCGACCAGGCACTTGGCCGCCGATGTCTTTCGTCACAGCTCCTTTCACGCAGGCACATTCATGACGTCAGTCACGTTGTAGCTCTAGGTTGTCCACGACATCGATCATCCGCTAGTATCGCCATCGGCCGCTAGGCTGCCCGTAGTGGGAGTATCATAACTAGTATCATGCATGACAACTAGACAATTTTGATGAGATGACATAGAATTGAATGAAGAAAAAGAAAGTTGATTATTATATCATGATAATGTATCATAATAAATACTCGGTAATAGTTGAGTATATAGGTGGCAAATGTTTCCGGATATATTAAATTAATAATAAAAGGCTCTAGTAATTGTTGGGAGGCTTTTGTATTTAATTTAATGTCAATGGCCTTAAAAGGCCAAGTGGTGGAAGGCGAAGTGGGCCACATGGGCCCAATATAGATGGGGCCCCTCTCCGCATGGAAAGAAGAGAGGGGAGGCCCAATTGGAGGGGAAACCCCCTTCCTCTTGGCCAACCAAAGGAGGGAAATTTCCCTCCCCTTGTGAAGCCCTCTCCCCCCTCCAACCTATATATACTAGATGTTTTGGGCATTTTTCCAAAAAATCACACAAAACCGAACAAAACCACTACGCGGCTGAAATACTACCACATGCAAGCGTGCAGCGAACAAAAAACAGACAAATCGGTCGGTCCAACAACTACGCGAGGGAAAAAAAGCTACACACGACACGAGAGCTATCTCTCGCGAATTGCGCGTGCATTGCTATGGTGATAGTGCAAATAAATGAAACAAACAATTACGTTTTAGTAATTTTATCGACCAACCAATAAGAAACTATTTGATATTACAATATAGCAAAATTTTCCTTCGCCCGAAGGTCCAAAGGAAGAAAGATTATGGTCACGCCCATCTTGACATAGTTAATCCGCAGACAATAATATCACATGGAATATTAATTGTTTCTTCACCGAAATACAATATCGAAAGTATGTAATCGATATTATGAAATAGCTTACACATAAATTTGAAGAAAGGTAAGAACAGATTATTACTCTGTAAAGCTCAGCACCATATCAGAACCTCAAGTTTTGTTAAGCATAATGTCGGTTACACATTTTGTTTCAAAAATACAAACTAAGTACTAATACAAATTGCTACACATAGGACACAACAATATATCAAGATCATAAAAACGCACTGGCGATAATGGGTGCACTTGATTAATCCAACGGCAAAAAAGTCTTCAAACCTACTTGAGCTTTCCCACAAAGTATCTTGATTCGAGCAGGATTCCAAGAAAATCATGCATTGGCATAGATGCATCACAGCATTGTCGACCAAGCACTTGGCCGCGATGTCTTTCGTCACAGCTCCTTTCACGCAAGCACATTCATGACGTCAGTCACGTTGTAGCTCTAGGTTGTCCACGACATCGATCATCCGCTAGTATCGCCATCGGCCGCTAGGCTGCCCTTAGTGGGAGTATCATAACTAGCATCATGCATGACAACTAGACAATTTTGATGAGATGACATAGAATTGAATGAAGAAAAAGAAAGTTGATTATTATATCATGATAATGTATCATAATAAATACTCGGTAATAGTTGAGTATATAGGTGGCAAATGTTTTCGGATATATTAAATTAATAATAAAGGGCTCTAGTAATTGTTGGGAGGCTTTTGTATTTAATTTAATGTCAACAACCTTAAAAGGCCGAGTGGTGGAAGGTGAAGTGGGCCACATGGGCCTAATATAGGTGGCGCCCTTCTCCGCATGGAAAGGAGAGAGCGGAGGCCCAATTGGAGGGGAAACCCCCTTCCTCTTGGCTAGCCAAAAGAGGGAAATTTCCCTCCCCCTGTGAAGCCCTTCCCCCATCCAACCTATATATAATAGATGTTTTGGGCACTTTTGAACACACAAGTTTTGGAGCCTCCTCTACTTCTCTAGTTCTAGTTCTAATCGGTCTTAGTTGATCAATTAGAGCTTGACCTAGATCCTCCAATCCTCATAATTAGAAGCCCAGTGTGCTTCTAATCTCCTCCTGCCGATGTCGTGACAAGCTGCGTCACACACCCGCACTGTGCGCCTCACGGTCGCCCGAATCGAGCCCAAGAAGGGAGAAGAGCTGCGTGCCATCATCCTTCCTGGTGGTATGCAAATCTTCATGAAGAATATAAATAAGAAGATCTATCAAGCAAGCCTTGGGATCGGTGGTGGCATGCAAATCTTTGTATAATAGGGATTGGATCCTCCTCCACCGCCCACCAGATCAACAAGTACCCAACCAAGATGTCCGTCGACGATGGATAGCCAAGACCCGGGAACGACCTCGCCCGACAATGGTTGTTCACAGTTGGCGCGCACTTGACTAGCCTTTGATAACAAGTTATCTATTCACCTACGCGTGGCATAGTGTTTCTGCGCTCACAGGGCTCTCGCGCCATGCGACCAGTAGGCAGGCATGCCAGATAGTGGACAAGACACAAGGGGTGACTCACTCACCCACGCCGCCGCACGGTGCACACATGTTCTAAGATGTTCCATGCCTCAGGCAGGCGGCACCTAAGCGGTTTTGACAAGACAAGGTCTGTTCCCGGAGGACAGAAGGCGATGACACCTCATCGTGAATTTAATGCTTCCACCTATGATGACCCACAAGTATAGTGGATCAATCGTAGTCCTTTGGATAAGTAAGTGTCAAACCCAACGAGGAGCAGAAGGAAATGACAAGCGGATTCCAGCAAGGTATTTTCTACAAGCACTGTAATTATTGGTAACAAATAGTTTGATAGCAAGAGAATTTGTAACAAGTGATAAGTAATAAAAGTAGCAATAGGTGCAGCAAGGTAGCCCAATCGTTTTTGTTGCAAAGGACAGGTCATAATTGTCTTTTATAATAAACAAAACGTTCTTGAGGACACACGGGGATTTCATCTAGTCACTTCCATCATGTTTGTTTGATTCGCGTTCACTACTTTGATAATTTGATATGTGGGTGGACTGGTGCTTGGGTGCTATTCTTACTTGAACAAGCCTCCCACTTATGATTAACCCCTCTCGCAAGCATCTGCAACTACAAAGAAGAATTAAGATAAATCTAACCATAACATTAAACATATGGATCCAAATCACCCTTACGGAATAGCGCATAAACTAGGGTTTAAGCTTCTGTCACTCTAGCAACCCATCATCTAATAACTACTCCACAATGCATTCCCTTAGGCCCAAAGATGGTGACGTGTCATGTAGTTGACGTTCACATAACACCACTAAGGGAATCACAACATACACATCATCAAAATAAAGAACGAATACCAAATTCACATGATTACTTATGACAAGATTTAGCCCATGTCCTCAAGGACAAAAGCAACTACTCACAAATCATATCCATGTTCAAGATCAGAGGGGTATTAAATAGCATAATGGATCTGAACATATAATCTTCCAGCAAATAAACCAACTAGCATCAACTACAAGATGTAATCAACACTACTAGTCACCAAAAGGTACCAATCTGAGGTTTTGATACAAAGATTGAACACAAGAGATGAACTAGGATTTGAGATGAGATGGTGCTGGTGAATATGTTGATGAATATTGATCCTCCCAATATGAGAGGGTTGTTGGTTACGATGATGGCTTCAATTCCCCCCTCCCAGAGGGAAGTATCCCCAGCGGAATCACTCCGCCTGAGAGCAAAAGTGCTCCTGCCCTAGTTCCGCCTCGAGACGGTGACGCTCCGTCCCGAAAGTCCTCTCCTTATTTTTTCTAGGGAAAATGGGCTTATATACCAGAAGATGGGCACTGGAGGCTGGCCAGGGGCCCCACTACCATCAGGGCGCCCCCAGGGGGGTGGGCGCACCCTGGTGCCTAGTGGGCACTCGGGTGCCCCTGATACGTCTCCAACGTATCTATAATTTTTGATTGTTCCATGCTATTATATTATCTATTTTGGATGTTTTATATGCATTAATGTGCTATTTTATATGATTTTTGGGACTAACCTATTAACCTAGAGCCCAGTGCCAGTTTCTGTTTTTTCCTTGTTTTTGAGTTTCGCAGAAAAGGAATACCAAACGGAATAAAACTTTTGCCATGATTTTTCTTGTACCAGAAGACACCCAGGAGACTTGGAGTACAAGTCAGAGGAGCCTCGAGGCGGCCACAAGGGTGGAGGGCGCGCCCAGGGGTGGGGCGTGCCCCCCGACCTTGTGGGCCCCTCGTAGCTCCCCTGACCTAATTCTTTCGCCTATATATACTCTTATACCCCAAAAACATCCAGGGGAGCCACGAAACCACTTTTCCACCGCCGCAACCTTCTGTACCCGTGAGATCCCATCTTGGGGCCTTTTCCGGCATGCTGCCGGAGGGGGAATCGATCACGGAGGGCTTCTATATCAACACCATTGCCTCTCCGATGAAGCGTGAGTAGTTTACTTCAGACCTACGGGTCCATAGCTAGTAGCTAGATGATTTCTTCTCTCTCTTTGATTCTCAATACAAAGTTCTCCTCGATGTTCTTGGAGATCTATTCGATGTAATACTCTTTTGCGGTGTGTTTGCCGAGATCCGATGAATTGTGGATTTATGATCAGCTTATATATGAATATTATTTGAATCTCCTCTGAATTCTTGTATGCATGATTTGATATCTTTGCAAGTCTCTTCGAACTATCGATTTGGTTTGGCCAACTAGATTGGTTTTTCTTGCAATGGGAGAAGTGCTTAGGTTTGGGTTCAATCTTGCGGTGTCCTTTCCCAGTGAAAGTAGGGGCAGCAAGGCACATATTGTATTGTTGCCATCGAGGATAAAAAGATGGGGTTTTCATCATATTGCTTGAGTTAATCCCGCTACATCATGTCATCTTGCTTAATGCGTTACTCCGTTCATGAACTTAATACTCTAGATGCAGGCACGAGTCGGTCGATGTGTGGAGTAATAGTAGTAGATGCATGCAGGAGTCGGTCTACTTGACATGAACGTGATGCATATATTCATGATCATTGCCTTAGATATCGTCATAACTTTGCGCTTTTCTATCAATTGCTCGGCAGTAATTTGTTCACCCACTGTAATATTTTCTATCTTGAGAGAAGCCTCTAGTGAAACTTGTGGCCCCGGGGTCTATTTTACATCATATAAGTTTCCGATCTACAATCTCTAGTTTCCTATTTTCTTACTTTGCAATCTTTACTTACAGTTCCATAAACCAAAAATACCAAAAATATTACTTTACCGTTTATCCATCTCTATCAAATCTCACTTTGCGAATAACCGTGAAGGGATTGACAACCCCTTTGTCGCGTTGGTTGCAAGTTGGTGTTTCTTTGTGCAGGTATTCGGTGGCTTGTTGCATAGTCTCCTACTGGATTGATACCTTGTGTTCTCAAAATTGAGGGAAATACTTACGCTACTTTGCTGCATCACCCTTTCCTCTTCCAGGGAAAAACCAACGCATGCTCAAGAGGTAGCAAGAAGGATTTCTAGCGCCGTTGCCGGGGAGATCTACACTAAGCCAAGACATACCAAGTACCCATCATAAACTCTCATCTCCCGCATTACATTATTCGCCATTCGCCTCTCGTTTTCTTCTCCCCCACTTCTAAAATGATTTTCGAAAAGGTTCGCCTTTTCTTCGCCCCTCTTCCGTTCGTCTTCTTCATTTGCTTTTTGTGTGCTCGTGTGTTGGATCGCTTGCTTTGTCACGAGGGCTCAAGATAATACCAAATTGTGTGACTTTTCCAATACCAACAACAATGATTTTATTAGTACTCTGATTGCTCCCGATGCTAATGCGGAATCTTGTGAGATTAATACTGCTTTGTTGAATCTTGTTATGAAAGATCAATTTTCCGGCCTTCCCAATGAAGATGTCGCATCCCATCTTAATAATTTTGTTGATCTGTGCGATATGCAAAAGAAAAAAGATGTGGATAATGATATTGTTAAGTTGAATCTATTCCCGTTCTCGCTTAGGGATCGCGCTAAAACTTGGTTTTCATCTTTGCCTAAAAATAGTATTGATTCATGGAATAAGTGTAAAGATGCTTTTATTTCCAAGTATTTTCCACCCGCTAAGATCATCTCCCTTAGGAATGATATTATGAATTTTAAGCAACTTGATCATGAACATGTTGCACAATCTTGGGAGAGAATGAAATTGATGATTAGAAATTGCCCTACTCATGGTTTGAATTTATGGATGATTATAGAAATTTTTTATGCCGGATTGAATTTTGCTTCTAGAAATCTTTTAGATTCGGCCGCAGGAGGCACTTTTATGGAAATTACGTTAGGAGAAGCTACTAAACTCCTAGATAATATTATGGTTAACTATTCTCAATGGCATACCGAAAAATCTTCCACTAGTAAAAAAGTGCATGCAATTGAAGAAATAAATGTTTTGAGTGGAAAGATGGATGAGCTTATGAAATTGTTTGCTAGTAAGAGTGCTCCTATTGATCCTAATGGTTTGCCTTTGTCTACTTTGATTGAAAACAATAACGAATCTATGGATGTGAATTTTGTTGCTAGGAACAATTTTGGTAATGACACGTATAGAGGTAATTTTAATCCTAGGCCGTTTCCTAGTAATTCCTCTAATAATTATGGTAATTCCTACAACAATTCTTATGGAAATTATAATAAGGTGCCCTCTGAATTTGAGAATAGTGTTAAAGAATTGATACGTCTCCGTCGTATCTATAATTTTTGATTGTTCCATGCCAATATTCTACAACTTTTACATACTTTTGGCAACTTTTTATACTAATATTCTACAACTTTTACATACTTTTGGCAACTTTTACATGCAGTTGTTGCCCTTCTTTCGCCGCAAGAAAGCTGATATCCGGATAAAAATCGTGTTCAAATTTCAATCCAATCGAAGTTACGGATCTCCGATTATAAAAGAAACGGTGAAAGGGAAGAATCCGGAACGCAGAAACAGAGAGAGACAGAGAGACAGATCCAATCTCGGAGGGTCTCTCGCCCCTCCGACGCCATGGAGACCAAGGACCAGAGGGAGAACCCTTCTCCCACCTAGGGAGAAGGCCAAGGAAGAAGGAGAAGGAGGGGGGCTCTCTCCCCCTCACTTCCGGTGGCGCCGGAACGCCGCCGGGGCCATCATCATCACCGCGATCTACACCAACACCTCCGTCATCTTCACCAACATCTCCATCAACTTCCCCCATCTATCCACAGCGGTCCACTCTCCCGCAACCCGCTGTACCCTCTACTTGAACTTGGTGCTTTATGCTTCATATTATTATCATATGATGTGTTGCCATCCTATGATGTCTGAGTAGATTTTCGTTGTCCTATCGGTAATTTGTGAATTGCTATGATTGGTTTAATTTGCTTGTGGTTATGTTGCTGTCCTTTGGTGCCCATCATATGAGCGCACGCGTGGATCACACCATAGGGTTAGTTGTATGTTGATAGGACTATGTATTGGAGGGCAAGAGTGACAGAAGCTTCAACCTAGCATAGAAATTGATGCATACGGGATTGAAGGGGGACCAATATATCTTAATGCTATGGTTGGGTTTTACCTTAATGAACGTTAGTAGTTGCGGATGCTTGCTAATAGTTCCAATCATAAGTGCATAGAATTCCAAGTCAGGGATGACATGCTAGCAGTGGCCTCTCCCACATAAAACTTGCTATCGGTCTAGTAAAGTAGTCAATTGCTTAGGGACAATTTCGCAACTCCTACCACCACTTTTCCACACTCGCTATACTAACTTTATTGCTTCTTTAACTAAACAGCCCCTACTTTTTATTTACGTGCTCTTTATTGCAAACCTATCCAAAAACACCTACAAAGTACTTCTAGTTTCATACTTGTTCTAGGTAAAGCGAACGTTAAGCGTGCGTAGAGTTGTATCGGTGGTCGATAGAACTTGAGGGAATATTTGTTCTACCTTTAGCTCCTCGTTGGGTTCGACACTCTTACTTACCGAAAGAGGCTACAATTGATCCCCTATACTTGTGGGTTATCAAGACCTTTTTCTGGCGCCGTTGCCGGGGAGTTATAGCGTGGGGTGAATATTCTCATGTGTGCTTGTTTGCTTTATCACTAAGTAATTTTTATTTGCTATTCTAAGTTTTTCTCTATCTTTAGTTATGGATATGGAACACGAAATACCAAAAAAATTAGGTGTACTTGCTACTCATGGAGATGGGGAACCTCCTAAAACCCTCGATGCTGGTTATGTGAAAAATATTATGTACCACTTTGATAATCCTGAGAAAACCCCATTCAATTATGTAATGGGAGACACGTTGGATCAACGTGAATACTTTAGGGATTATCGGTTGACTCAAAAAGGGAAACTATTATGGGATCAAATTCATATGTTGCATTGGTATGCTCAGGAACTATGCTTGAGATATGACTATACTTGTTGCTCTAGGATGAAGGTTCCACACTTTCCCTTTTCATGCAAATTTAATGATGATAAAACCTTGGCTTCTTATGCTAATGGTATATATGATTACTATGATGTGGAACAAATAGAAGAATTCATTGCTTTTATGGGTGCTTATGAAATTGAATCTTTGTTTAAAGAGTGTGAAAAATTTGATGATTCAATTTATAGACCTGAAAATTTTGCTATACTTAAATATTGCTATGAGAATTATGAATTCAATTCTGATATTGATGATTTTATTGAGAGAGTCTCCGCTGTCCAAGAAGAGACTAACATTTGAAACTGTGAGCTCATTGGATGAAAAAGATGATGAGGAGAGCGAAGAACAAAAGGAGGAAGATCAGATTGATCACCCATGCCCACCTTCTAATGAGAGTAACTCTTCAACTCATACATTGTTTAATTTCCCTTCGTGCTTACCAAAGGATGAATGCTATGATGATTGTTATGATCCCGTTGATTCTTTTGAAATATTCCTTTTTGATGATGCTTGCTATGCTTGTGGCCAAGATGCCAATATGAATTATGCTTATGGAGATGAACTTGTTATAGTTCCTTATGTTAAACATGAAATTGTTGCTATTGCACCCACACATGATAGTCCTATTATCTTTTTGAATTCTCCTGACTACACTATATCGGAGAAGTTTGCCCTTATTAAGGACTATATTGGTGGGTTGCGTTTTACTACTACACATGATGATTTTGATGAATATAATATGCATGTGCTTGCTGCTCCTACTTGCAATTATTATGAGAGAGGCACTATATCTCCACCTCTCTATGTTTCCCACATGATAAAATTGCAAGAAATTGTTTATACTATGCATTGGCCTTTACTATGTGTGCATGAATTGTTCTTCTATGACATGCCGATGCATAGGAAGAGAGTTAGAATTCGTAATTATATGATATATGTTACTTTGTGCTCACTACTAAATTGCAAATCAATTGTTAATTAAAATTGGCTTTGATATACCTCGGGATCCGGGTGGATCCATTACTTGAGCACTATATGCCTAGCTTAATGGCTTTAAAGAAAGCGCTGCCAGGGAGACAACCCGGAAGTTTTAGAGAGTCATTTATTTCTGTTGTGTACTTTTATAAAGTTTAAAAATAAAAATAATGTGTCGAGGTTTGCCTTTAGGATGTTTTAGACTACTTGTTGGTTTGTGCGGTGCAGGACAGAAACTTTGGCTGTAGTGCGCGATTTTACATTTTTTACTGGAACGTCAAATGGTTCTGAAACTTTTTGCACTGTCTTTCTATAAAAAAAATTATTTTTCCTAATTTTGGCAGAATTTTTGGGGTACCAGAGGTATGGTGAATGTTCAGATTATTACAGACTGTCCTGTTTAAGACAGATTCTGTTTTTGATGCATAGTTTGCTTGTTTTGATGAAACTATCGATTTATATCAGTGGATTAAGCCATGGAAAAGTTATATCATAGTAGCTACAATGCAAAAACAAAATATGAATTGTTTTGCAACAGTACTTAGAGTAGTGATTTGCTTTATTATACTAACGGATCTTACCGAGCTTCTGTTGAGTTTTGTGTGGATGAAGTGTTCGAAGATCGAGGAGGTCTCGATGTGAGGAGAAGGAAGAGAGGCAAGAGATCAAGCTTGGGTATTCCCAAGGCACCCCAAGTAAATATTCAAGGAGACTCAAGCATCTAAGCTTGGGGATGCCCCGGAAGGCATCCCATCTTTCTTCAACAAGTATCAGTATGTTTTTTCGGATTCGTTTCGTTCATGCGATATGTGCGAATCTTGGAGCGTATTTTGCATTTAGTTTTCACTTTTCTTTTATGCACCATGCTGGTATGAGATAGTCCTTGGTTGATTTATAGAATGCTCTTTGCACTTCACTTATATCATTTGAAGTTTGGATTGCCTGTTTCTCTTCACATAGAAAACTGCCATTTGTAGAATGCTCTTTTGTTTCACTTATATCTGTTAGAGCGTGGGCATATATTTTGTAGAAAGAATTAAACTCTCTTGCCTCACTTATATCTATTTAGAGAGTTGACACGAATTGGTCATTCACATGGTTAGTCATAAAATCCTACATAAAACTTGTAGATCACTGAATATGATATGTTTGATTCCTTGCAATAGTTTTGCGATATAAAGATGGTGATATTAGAGTCATGCTAGTGGGTAGTTGTGGATTGTAGAAATACTTGTGTTGAAGTTTGTGATTCCCGTAGCATGCACGTATGGTGAACCGTTATGTAACGAAGTTGGAGCATGAGGTATTTATTGATTGTCTTCCTTATGAGTGGCGGTCGGGGACGAGCGATGGTCTTTTCCTACCAATCTATCCCCCTAGGAGCATGCACGTAGTACTTTGTTTCGATGACTAATAGATTTTTGCAATAAGTATGTGAGTTCTTTATGACTAATGTTGAGTCCATGGATTATACGCACTCTCACCCTTCCATCATTGCTAGCCTCTTTGGTACCGTGCATTGCCCTTTCTCACCTCGAGACTTGGTGCAAACTTCGCCGGTGCATCCAAACCCCGTGATATGATACGCTCTGTCACACATAAGCCTCCTTATATCTTCCTCAAAACAGCCGCCATACCTACCTATCATGGCATTTCCCTAGCCATTCCGAGATATATTGCCATGCAACTTCCATCATCATCATATACATGATTTGAGCATTTATAGTCATATTGCTTTGCATGATCGTAAGATAGCTAGCATGATGTTTTCATGGCTTGTCTGTTTTTTGATGTCATTGCTACGCTAGATCATTGCACATCCCGGTACACCGCCGGAGGCATTCATATAGAGTCATATCTTTGTTCTTGCATCGAGTTGTAATATTGAGTTGTAAGTAAATAAAAGTGTGATGATCATCATTATTAGAGCATTGTCCGAGTGAGGAAAGGATGATGGAGACTATGATTCCCCCACAAGTCGGGATGAGACTCCAGACGAAAAAATAAATAATAATAATAATAATAATAATAATAATAAATGAGAGAAAAAGAAAGAAGGGACAATGTTACTATCCTTTTACCACACTTGTGCTTCAAAGTAGCACCATGTTCTTCATATAGAGAGTCTCTTGAGTTATCACTTTCATATACTAGTGGGAATTTTCATTATAGAACTTGGCTTGTATATTCCGATGATGGGCTTCCTCAAATGCCCGAGGTCTTCATGAGCAAGCAAGTTGGATGCACACCCACTTAGTTTCACTTTGAGCTTTCATACACTTATAGCTCTAGTGCATCCGTTGCATGGCAATCCCTACTCCTCCCATTGACATCAATTGATGGGCATCTCCATAGCCCATTGATTAGCCACGTCGATGTGAGACTTTCTCCCTTTTTTGTCTTCTCCACACAACCTCCACCATCATATTCTATTCCACCTATAGTGCTATGTCCATGGCTCACGCTCATGTGTTGCGTGAAAGTTGAAAAGGTTTGAGAACGTCAAAAGTATGAAACAATTGCTTGGCTTGTCATCGGGGTTGTGCATGATTTGAATGCTTTGTGTGGTGAAGATGGAGCATAGCCAGACTATATGATTTTGTAGGGATAACTTTCTTTGGCCATGTTATTTTGAAAATACATGATTTCTTTATTAGTATGCTTGAAGTATTATTGTCTTAATGTCAAATGATAGACTATTGCTTTGAATCACTTGTGTCTTAATATTCATGCCATGATTAGATTATGTGATCAAGATTATGCTAGGTAGCATTCCACATCAAAAATTATCTTTTTTATCATTTACCTACTCGAGGACGAGCAGGAATTAAGCTTGGTGGATGCTGATACGTCTCCGTCGTATCTATAATTTTTGATTGTTCCATGCCAATATTCTACAACTTTACATACTTTTGGCAACTTTTTATACTATTTTTGGGACTAACATATTGATCCAGTGCCCAGTGCCAGTTCCCGTTTGTTGCATGTTTTTTGTTTCACAGAAAATCCAAATAAAACGGAGTCCAAACGGAATAAAACCTGACGGAGATTTTTTTTTGGAATATATCTGATTTTTGGGAAGTGGAATCATCGCGAGACGATGCCCGAGGGGGCCATGAGGCAGGGGCGCGCCCCTGACCCTCGTGGACACCCCGTAAGGCGGTTGTTGCCCTTCTTTCGCCGCAAGAAAGCTAATATCCGGATAAAAATCGTGTTCAAATTTCAATCCAATCGGAGTTACGGATCTCCGGTTATAAAAGAAACGGTGAAAGGGTAGAATCTGAAACGCAGAAACAGAGAGAGACAAAGAGACAGATTCAATCTCGGAGGGGCTCTCGCCCCTCCCACGCCATGGAGACCAAGGACCAGAGGGAGAACCCTTCTCCTACCTAGGGAGAAGGACAAGGAAGAAGGAGAAGGAGGGGGCTCTCTCCCCCTCACTTCCGGTGGCGCCGGAACGCCGCCGGGGCCATCATCATCACCGCGATCTACACCAACACCTCCGCCATCTTCACCAACATCTCCATCAACTTCCCCCATCTATCCACAGCGGTCCACTCTCCCACAACCCGCTGTACCCTCTACTTGAACATGGTGCTTTATGCTTCATATTATTATCCAATGATGTGTTGCCATCCTATGATGTCTGAGTAGATTTTCGTTGTCCTATCGGTAATTGGTGAATTGCTATGATTGGTTTAATTTTCTTGTGGTTATGTTGTTGTCCTTTGGTGCCCATCATATGAGCGCGCACGTGGATCACACCATAGGGTTAGTTGTATGTTGATAGGCCTATGTATTGGAGGGCAAGAGTGACAGAAGCTTCAACCTAGCATAGAAATTGATGCATACGGGATTGAAAGTGGACCAATATATCTTAACGCTATGGTTGGGTTTTACCTTAATGAACGTTAGTAGTTGCGGATGCTTGCTAATAGTTCCAATCATAAGTGCATAGAATTCCAAGTCAGGGATGACATGCTAGCAGTGGCCTCTCCCACATAAAACTTTCTATCGGTCTAGTAAAGTAGTCAATTGCTTAGGGACAATTTCGCAACTCCTACCACCACTTTTCCACACTCACTATACTAACTTTATTGCTTCTTTACCTAAAAAGCCCCTACTTTTTATTTACGCGCTCTTTATTGCAAACCTATCAAAAAACACCTACAAAGTACTTCTAGTTTCATACTTGTTCTAGGTAAAGCGAACGTTAAGCGTGCGTAGAGTTGTATCGATGGTCGATAGAACTTGAGGGAATGTTTGTTCTACCTTTAGCTCCTCGTTGGGTTCGACACTCTTACTTATCAAAAGAGGCTACAATTGATCCCCTATACTGGTGGGTTATCAAGAATTTATTAGTTCGCAAAAGAATTTCAATGCTTTGATTGAAGGAAAATTGCTTAAGATTGATGATTTGGCTAGGAACATGGATAGAATTTCTCTTGATGTTGATTCTTTGGAACTTAGATCTATTCCACCTAAGCATGATATCAATGAGTCTCTCAAAGCCATGAGAATTTACATTGATGAGTGCAAAGAAAGAACCGCTAAGATGCGTGTTAAGAAAGATTGGTTTATAAAAGCATGTTCTTCTAGTTTCCGTGAAAATAATGATGAAGATCTAAAAGAGATTGATGTGACTCCTATTGAATCTTTGTTTTCCAATGTTAATCTTGATAAAGATGGGACTGGATATGAGACAACTTTTGTTAGAAGGCGTCGCAATGATTCAGAGTTTTTAGATCTTGATGCAAAAATTGATAAAAGTGGGATTGAAGAGGTTAAAACTTTAGATAGCAATGAACTCACTATTTTGGATTTCAAGGACTTTAAATATGATAATTGCTCTTTGATAGATTATATTTCCTTGTTGCAATCCATGTTGAATTCTCCTCATGCTTATAATCAAAACAAAGCTTTCACTAAACATATCGTTGATGCCATGATGCAATCTTACGAAGAAAAACTTAATTTGCAAGTTTCTATTCCTAGAAAACTTTATGATGAGTGGGAACCTACAATTAAGATTAAGATTAAAGATTATGAATGCTATGCTTTGTGTGATTTGGGTGCTAGTGTTTCCATGATTCCGAAAACTTTATGTGATGTGCTAGGTTTCCGTCAATTTGATGATTGTTCCTTAAATTTGCATCTTGTGGATTCCACTATTAAGAAACCTATGGGAAGAATTAATGATGTTCTTACTATTGCAAATAGGAATTATGTGCCTGTAGATTTCATTGTTCTTGATATAGATTGCAATCCTACATGTCCTATTATTCTTGGTAGACCTTTTCTTAGAACGATTGGTGCAATTATTGATATGAAAGTAGGAAACATTATATTTCAATTGCCATTAAGGAAAGGCATGGAAAACTTTCCAAGAAACAAAATTAAATTACCTTATGAATCTATTATGAGAGCCACTTATGGATTGCATGCCAAAGATGATAATACTTAGATCTATTCGTGTTTTTATGCCTAGCTAGGGGCGTTAAACAATAGTGCTTGTTGGGAGACAACCCAATTTTATTTTTGTTCATGCTTTTTAGGTCCTGTTTTGCTTTTAATAAATCATCCAGCCTCTCGTTACATGAGGTTTTGTGCTTAAATTAGTGTTTGTGCCAAGTAAGACCTATGGGATAACCTACGGTGATAGTTAATTTGATCTTGCTGAAAAAAGAAACTTCTGCGCTCACGAAAACAATTCTCAGCCAAAGAGTGATTTTTAGTTGATTATTTTTGCAGAAGATTAATAGACAAATTATCTATGACTTCCTATTTTCTCAGGATTTTTGGAGTTACAGAAGTATTCGAAATATTCAGATTGCTACAGACTGTTCTGTTTCTGACAGATTCTGTTTTTCGCGTGTTGTTTGCGTATTTTGATGCATCTATGGCTAGTATGGGGGGTATGGAGCATGGAAAAGTTGGAATACAGTAGATATTACACCAATATAAATAAAGAATGAGTTAACAACAATACCAAAAGCGGTGATTTATTATCTTATATAGTAACGGAGCTTATGAGATTTTCTGCTGGAGTTTTGTGTTGTGAAGGTTTCAAGTTTTGGGTAATGATTTGATGGACTATGGAATAAGGAGTGGCAAGAGCCTAAGCTTGGGGATGCCCAAGGAACCCCAAGGTAATATTCAAGGATTTCAAAAAGCCTAAGCTTGGGGATGCCCCGGGAAGGCATCCCCTCTTTCGTCTTCGTCTATCGGTAACTTTACTTGAGGCTATATTTTTATTCACCACATGATATGTGTTTTTCTTGGAGCGTCTTGTATGATTTGAGTCTTTGCCTTTTAGTTTGCTACAACTATACTTGCTATACACACCTTTTGAGAGAGACACGCATGAATCATGATTTATTAGAATGCTCTGTGTGCTTCACTTATATCTTTTGAGCTAGGCAAAATTGCTCTAGTGCTTCACTTATATCTTTTTAGAGTACGATGCTGGTTTTATTTTATATAAATTGATGAACTCTCGTACTTCACTTATATTATTTTAAGAGTCTCTAAATAGCATGGTTATTTACTTTGGTTATAAAATTAGTCCTAATATGATAGGCACCCAAGAGGGATATAATAAAAACTTTCATATAAAGTGCATTGAATACTATGAGAAGTTTGATTCCTTATGATTGTTTTGAGATATGAAGATGGTCATATTAGATTCATGCTAGTAAGTAGTTGTGAATTTGAGAAATACTTGTGTTGAGGTTTCTGAGTCCCGTAGCATGCACGTATGGTGAACTGTTATGTGATGAAGTCGGAGCATGATTTATTTCTTGATTGTCTTCCTTATGAGTGGCGGTCGGGGACAAGCGATGGTCTTTTCCTACCACTCTATCCCCCTAGGAGCATGTGCGTAGTACTTTGTTTCGATGACTAATAGATTTTTGCAATAAGTATGTGAGTTCTTTATGACTAATGTTGAGTCCATGGATTATACGCACTCACCTTTCCGCCATTGCTAGCCTCTCTAGTACCGCGCAACTTTCGCCGGTACCATAAACCCACCACATATCCTTCCTCAAAACAGCCACCATACCTACCTATTATGGCATTTCCATAGCCATTCCGAGATATATTGCCATGCAACTTTCCACCGTTTCGTTTAATATGACATACATCATCATTGTCATATTGCTTTGCATGATCATGTAGTTGATATGGTATTTGTGGCAAAGCCACCGTTCATCATTTTTTATACATGTCGCTCTTGATTCATTGCACACCCCGGTACACCGTCAGAGGCATTCACATAGAGTCTTTATTTGTTCTAGTATCGAGTTGTAATTCTTGAGTTGTAAGTAAATAGAAGTGTGTTGATTTTCATTATTAGAGCATTGTCCCATATGAGGAAAAAAAGAGAAAGGCCAAATAAAAAAAGGAGAAGGCCCAAAAAAAAGAAAAGAAAAGGGAAAAAAAGAAAAAGAAAAAAATGAGAGAAAAGAGAGAAGGGACAATGTTACCATCCGTTTTGCCACACTAGTGCTTCAAAGTAGCACCATGATCTTCATGATAGAGAGTCTCCTATGATATCACTTTCATATGCTAGTGGGAAATTTTCATTATAGAACTTGGCTTGTATATTCCAATGATGGGCTTCCTCAAACGCCCTAGGTCTTCATGAGCAAGCAAGTTGGATGCACATCCACTTAGTTTTATTTTGAGCTTTCATAAACTTATAGGTCTAGTGCATCAGTTGCATGGCAATCCCTACTCACTCACATTGATATCTATTAATGGGCATCTCTATAGCCCATTGATATGCCTAGTTGATGTGAGACTATCTCCCTCTTTTTGTCTTCTCCACAACCACCGTCTATTCCACCTATAGTGTTATGTCCATGCCTCACGCTCATGTATTGCGTGAAAGTTGAAAAAGTTTGAGAACGTCAAAAGTATGAAACAATTGCTTGGCTTGTCATCGGGGTTGTGCATGATTTAAATATTTCGTGTGATGACGATGGAGCATAGCCAGACTATATGATTTTGTAGGGATAAGCTTTCTTTTGCCATGTTATTTTGAGAAGACATAATTATTTTCTTAGTACGCTTGAAGTATTATTGTTTTTATGTCAATATTAAACTATTGTTTTGAATCTTACGGATCTGAACATTTATGGCACAATAAAGAGAATTACATGAATAAATATGATAGGTAGCATTCAACATCAAAAATTCTGTTTTTATCATTTACCTACTCGAGGACGAGCAGGAATTAAGCTCTGGGATGCTTGATACGTCTCCAACGTATCTATAATTTTTGATTGTTCCATGCTATTATATTATCTGTTTTGGATGTTTTATATGCATTAATATGCTATTTTATATGATTTTGGGGACTAACCTATTAACCTAGAGCCCAATGCCAGTTTCTGTTTTCCCTTGTTTTAGAGTTTCGCAGAAAAGGAATACCAAACAGAGTTCAAACGTAATAAAACTTTCGCCATGATTTTTCTTGGACTAGAAGACACCCAGGAGACTTGGAGTACAAGTCAGAGGAGCCTCGAGGTGGCCACAAGGGTGGAGGGTGCGCCCCCCGACCTTGTGGGCCCCTCGTAGCTCCCCTGACCTAATTCTTTCGCCTATATATACTCTTATACCCCAAAAACATCCAGGGGAGCCACGAAACCACTTTTCCACCGCCGCAACCTTCTGTACCCGTGAGATCCCATCTTGGGGCCTTTTCCGGCATCCTGCCGGAGGGGGAATCGATCATGGAGGGCTTCTACATCAACACCATTGCCTCTCCGATGAAGCGTGAGTAGTTTACTTCGGACCTACGAGTCCATAACTAGTAGCTAGATGGCTTCTTCTCTCTCTTTGATTCTCAATACAAAGCTCTAATCGATGTTCTTGGAGATCTATTCGATGTAATACTCTTTTGCGGTGTGTTTGCCGAGATCCACGAATTGTGGATTTATGATCAGCTTATCTATGGATATTATTTGAATCTCCTTTGAATTCTTATATGCATGATTTGATATCTTTGCAAGTCTCTTCGAACTATCGACTTGGTTTGGCCAACTAGATTGGTTTTTCTTGCAATGGGAGAAGTGCTTAGCTTTGGGTTCAATCTCGCGGTGTCCTTTCCGAGTGACAGTAAGGATAGCAAGGCACATATTGTATTGTTGCCATCGAGGATAAAAAAGATGGGGTTTTCATCATATTGCTTGAGTTAATCCCGCTGCATCATGTCATCTTGCTTAATGCCTTACTCTGTTCCTATGAACTTAATACTCTAGATGCAGGCAGGAGTCGATCAATGTGTGGAGTAATAGTAGTAGATCCAGGCAGGAGTCGGTCTACTTGACACGAATGTGATGCCTATATTCATGATCCTTGCCTTAGATATCATCATAACTTTGCGCTTTTCTATCAATTGCTCGGCAGTAATTTGTTCACCCACCGTAATAATTTCTATCTTGAAAGAAGACTCTAGTGAAACCTATGGCCCCCGGGTCTATTTTACATCATATAAGTTTCCGATCTAGTTTCCTATTTTCTTACTTTGCTATCTTTACTTTCTGTTCCATAAACCAAAAATATTACTTTACCATTTATCCATCTCTATCAGATCTCACTTTGCGAATAATCGAGAAGGGATTGACAACCCCTTTGTCGTGTTTGGTTGCAAGTTGGTGTTTGTTTGTGCAGGTATTCGGTGGCTTGTTGCGTAGTCTCCTACTGGATTGATACCTTGGTTCTCAAAACCGAGGGAAATACTTACGCTACTTTGCTGCATCACCCTTTCCTCTTCAAGGGAAAAACCAACGCATGCTCAAGAGGTAGCAAGAAGGATTTCTGGCGCCGTTGCCAGGGAGATCTACACCAAGCCAAGACATACCAAGTACCCATCATAAACTCTCATCTCTCGCATTACATTATTCACCATTCACCTCTCATTTTCCTCTCCCCCACTTCTAAAACAATTTTTGAAAAGATTCGCATTTCTTCGCCCCTCTTCCGTTCGTCTTCTTCGTTTGCTTTTTGTGTGCTCGTGTGTTGGATTGCTTGCTTTGTCACGATGGCTCAAGATAATACCAAATTGTGCGACTTTTCCAATACCAACAACAATGATTTCATTAGTACTCCGATTGCTCCCGATTCTAATGCGAAATCTTGTGAGAATAATACTGCTTTGTTTAATCTTGTTATGAAAGATCAATTTTCCGGCCTTCCCAATGAAGATGCAGCATCCCATCTTAATAATTTCGTTGATTTGTGCGATATGCAAAAGAAAAAAGATGTGGATAATGATATTGTTAAGTTGAAGCTATTCCCGTTCTCGCTTAGGGATTGCGCTAAAACTTGGTTTTCATCTTTGCCTAAAAATAGTATCTATTCATGGAATAAGTGTAAAGATGCTTTTGTTTCCAAGTATTTCCTCCCGCTAAGATCATCTCTCTTAGGAACGATATTATGAATTTTAAGCAACTTGATCATGAACATGTTGCACAATCTTAGGAGAGAATGAATTTGATGATTAGAAATTGCCCTACTCATGGTTTGAATTTATGGATGATTATACAAATTTTTTATGCCGGATTGAGTTTTGCTTCTAGAAATCTTTTAGATTCGGCCGCGGGAGGCACTTTTATGGAAATTATGTTAGGAGAAGCTACTAAACTCCTAGATAATATTATGGTTAACTATTCTCAATGGCATACCGAAAGATCTTCCACTAGTAAAAAAGTGCATGCAATTTAAGAAATAAATGTTTTGAGTGGAAAGATGGATGAGCTTATGAAATTGTTTGCTAGTAAGAGTGCTCCTATTGATCCTAATGGTATGCCTTTGTATACTTTGATTGAAAATAATAACGAATCTATGGATGTGAATTTTGTTGGTAGGAACAATTTTGGTAATAATGCGTATAGAGGTAATTTTAATCCTAGGCCATTTCCTAGTAATTCCTCTAATAATTATGGTAATTCCTACAACAATTCTTATGGAAATTATAATAAGGTGCCCTCTGAATTTGAGAATAGTGTTAAAGAATTTATTAGTTCGCAAAAGAATTTCAATGCTTTGATTGAAGGAAAATTGCTTAAGATTGATGATTTGGCTAGGAACATGGATAGAATTTCTCTTGATGTTGATTCTTTGATACTTAGATCTATTACACCTAAGCATGATATCAATGAGTCTCTCAAAGCCATGAGAATTTACATTGATGAGTGCAGAGAAAGAACCACTAAGATGCATGCTAAGAAAGATTGGTTTATAAAAGTGTGTTCTTCTAATTTCCGTGAAAATAATGATGAAGATCTAAAAGTGATTGATGTGACTCATATTGAATCTTTGTTTTCCAATGTTAATCTTGATAAAGATGGGACTAGAGATGAGTCAACTTTAGTTATAAGGCGTCCCAATGATTCGGAGTTTTTAGATCTTGATGCAAAATTGATAAAAGTGGGATTGAAGAGGTCAAAACTTTAGATAGCAATGAACCCACTATTTTGGATTTCAAGGACTTTAATTATGATAATTGATCTTTGATAGATTGTATTTCCTTGTTGCAATCCATGTTGAATTCTCCTCATGCTTATAATCAAAACAAAGCTTTCACTAAACATATCATTGATGTGATGCAATCTTATGAAGAAAAGCTTAATTTGGAAGTTTCTATTCCTAGAAAACTTTATGATGAGTGGGAACTGTTGGGGAACGTAGTACTTTCAAAATTTTCCTACGCACACGCAAGATCATGGTGATGCATAGCAGCGAGAGGGGAGAGTGTGTCCACGTACCCTCGTAGACCGAAAGCGGAAGCGTTAGCACAACACGGTTGATGTAGTCGTACGCCTTCATGATCCGACCGATCAAGTACCGAGCGCACGGCACCTCCGAGTTCAGCACACGTTCAACCCGATGACGTCCCTCGAACTCCGATCCAGCCGAGTGTTGAGGGAGAGTTTCGTCAGCACAGCGGCGTGGTGACGATGATGATGTTCTACCGACGCAGGGTTTCGCCTAAGCACCGCTACGATATTATCGAGGTGGACTATGGTGGAGGGGGCACCGCACACAGCTAAAAGATCAATGCTCAATTGTTGTGTCTATGGGGTGCCCCCTGCCCCCGTATATAAAGGAGCAAGGGGGGAGAGGCGGCCGGCCAGGAGAGGGGCGCGCCAGGAGGAGTCCTACTCCCACCGGGAGTAGGACTCCCTCCCTTCCGTGTTGGATTAGGAGAAGGGGGAAAGAGGAGGAGGAGAAGAAGGAAAGGGGGGCGCCGCCCCCCCTCCTTGTCCAATTCAGACTAGAGGGGGAAGGGGCGCGCGGCCTGCCCTGGCCGCCCCTCCTCTTCTCCACTAAGGCCCATGTAGGCCCATTAATCCCCCGGGGGGTTCCGGTAACCCCCGGTACTCCGGTATATATCCGATAACCCCCGGAACCATTCCGGTGTCCGAATATAGTCGTCCAATATATCAATCTTCATGTCTCGACCATTTCGAGACTCCTCGTCATGTCTATGATCACATCCGGGACTCCGAACTACCTTTGATACATCAAAACATATAAACTCATAATATAACTGTCATCAAAACTTTAAGCGTGCGGACCCTACGGGTTCGAGAACTATGTAGAAATGACCGAGACACGTCTCCAGTCAAATAACCAACAGCGGAACCTGGATGCTCATATTGGCTCCCACATATTCTACGAAGATCTTTATCGGTCAAACCGCATAACAACATACGTTTGTTCCCTTTGTCATCGGTATGTTACTTGCCCGAGATTCGATCGTCGGTATCTCAATACCTAGCTCAATCTCGTTACCGGCAAGTCTCTTTACTCATTTTGTAATACATCATCCCGCAACTAACTCATTAGTTGCAATGCTTGCAAGGCTTATAGTGATGTGCATTACCGAGTGGCCCAGAGATACCTCTTCGACAATCGGAGTGACAAATCCTAATCTCGAAATACGCCAACCCAACAAGTACCTTCGGAGACACCTGTAGAGCACCTTTATAATCACCCAGTTACGTTGTGACGTTTGGTAGCACACAAAGTGTTCCTCTGGTAAACGGGAGTTGCATAATCTCATAGTCATAGGAACATGTATAAGTCATGAAGAAAGCAATAGCAGAATACTAAACGATCGTGTGCTAAGCTAACGGAATGGGTCAAGTTAATCACATCATTCTCCTAATGATTTGATCCCGTTAATCAAATGACAACTCATGTCAATGGCTAGGAAACATAACCATCTTTGATCAACGAGCTAGTCAAGTAGAGGCATACTAGTGACACTCTGTTTGTCTATGTATTCACACAAGTATTATGTTTCCGGTTAATACAATTCTAGGATGAATAATAAACATTTATCATGATATAAGGAAATAAATAATAACTTTATTATTGCCTCTAGGGCATATTTCCTTCAGTCTCCCACTTGCACTAGAGTCAATAATCTAGATTACACAATAATGATTCTAACACCCATGGAGTCTTGGTGTTGATCATGTTTTGCTCGTGGAAGAGGCTTAGTCAACGGGTCTGCAACATTCAGATCCGTATGTATCTTGCAAATTTCGATGTCTCCCACCTGGACTAGATCCCGGATGGAATTGAAGCGTCTCTTGATGTGCTTGGTTCTCTTGTGAAATCTGGATTCCTTCACCAAGGCAATTGCACCAGTATTGTCACAAAAGATTTTCATTGGACCCGATGCACTAGGTATGACACCTAGATCGGATATGAACTCCTTCATCCAGACTCCTTCATTTGCTTCTTCCGAAGCAGCTATGTACTCCGCTTCACACATCAGCATGGAGTTTCTTCATGCGCTTTACACCAATATGACCTAAACGGCAGTGCCACAAATAAGTTGCACTATCATTATTAACTTTGCATCTTTTGGCTTCAATATTATGAATATGTGTATCACTACGATCGAGATCCAACAAACCATTTTCGTTGGTGTGTATGACCATAGAAGGTTTTATTCATGCAAACAGAACAACAATTATTCTCTAGTTTACATGAATAACCGTATTGCAACAAACATGATCCAATCATATTCATGCTCAACGCAAACACTAAATAACATTTATTTTAGGTTCAACACTAATCCCGAAAGTATAGGGAGTGTGCGATGATGATCATGTCAATCTTGGAACCACTTCCAATACACATCGTCACTTCACCCTTAACTAGTCTCGGTTCATTCTGCAACTCCCGTTTCGAGTTACTACTCTTAGCAACTGAACCAGTATCAAATACCGAGGGGTTGCTATAAACACTAGTAAAGTACACATCAATAACATGTATATCAAATATACCTTTGTTCATTTTGCCATCCTTATTATCCGCCAAATACTTGGGGCAGTTCCGCTTCCAGTGACCAGCCCTTTGCAGTAGAAGCACTTAGTCTCAGGCATAGGTCCAGACTTGGGTTTCTTCTCCTGAGCAGCAACTTGCTTGCTGTTCTTCTTGAAGTTCCCCTTCTTCTTCCCTTTGCCCTTTTTCTTGAAACTGGTGGTCTTATTGACCATCAACACTTGATGCTCCTTCTTGATTTCTACCTCCGCAGCCTTTAGCATTGCGAAGAGCTCAGGAATCGTCTTATCCATCCCTTGCATGTTATAGTTCATCACGAAGCTCTTGTAGCTTGGTGGCAGTGATTGAAGAATTCTGTCAATGACGCTATCATCCGGAAGATTAACTCCCAGTTGAATCAAGTGATTGTTATACCCATACATTTTGAGTATATGCTCACTGACAGAACTATTCTCCCCCATCTTGCAGCTGTAGAACTTATTGGAGACTTCATATCTCTCAATCCGGGCATTTGCTTGAAATATTAACTTCAACTCCTGGAACATCTCATATGCTCCATGACATTCAAAACATCGTTGAAGACCCGGTTCTAAGCCGTAAAGCATGGCACACTGAACTATCGAGTAGTCATCAGCTTTGCTCTGCCAGACATTCATAACATCTGGTGTTGCTCCTACAGCAGGTCTGGCACCTAGCGGTGCTTCCAGGACGTAATTCTTCTATGCAGCAATGAGGATAATCCTCAAGTTACGGACCCAGTCCGTGTAATTGCTACCATCATCTTTCAACTTTGCTTTCTCAAGGAACGCATTAAAATTCAACGGAACAACAGCACGGGCCATCTATCTACAATCAACATAGACAAGCAAAATACTATCAGGTACTAAGTTCATGATAAATTTAAGTTCAATTAATCATATTACTTAAGAACCCCCACTTAGACAGACATCCCTCTAATCCTCTAAGTGATCACGTGATCCAAATCAAATAAACCATGTTCGATCATCACGTGAGATGGAGTAGTTTCAATGGTGAACATCACTATGTTGATCATATCTACTATATGATTCACGCTCGACCTTTTGGTCTCTGTGTTCCGAGGCCATATCTGTTATATGCTAGGCTCGTCAAGTTTAACTTGAGTATTCCGCGTGTGCAACTGTTTTGCACCCGTTGTATTTGAACGTAGAGCCTATCACACCCGATCATCATGTGGTGTCTCAGCACGAAGAACTTTCGCAACGGTGCATACTCAGGGAGAACACTTATACTTTGATAATTTAGTGAGAGATCATCTTAAAATGCTACCGTCAATCAAAGCAAGATAAGATGCATAAAAGATAAACATCACATGCAATCAATATAAGTGATATGATATGGCCATCATCATCTTGTGCTTGTGATCTCCATCTCTGAAGCACCGTGAGTAGGACTCCCTCCCTTCCTTGTTGGATTAGGAGAAGGGGGGAAGAGGAGGAGGAGAAGAAGGAAAGGGGGGCGCCGCCCCCCTCCTTGTCCAATTCAGACTAGAGGGGGAGGGGGCACGCGGCCTGCCCTGGCCGCCCCTCCTCTTCTCCACTAAGGCCCATGTAGGCCCATTAATCCCCTGGGGGGGGGGGGTTCCGGTAACCCCCGATACTCCGGTATATATCCGATAACCCCCGGAACCATTCCGGTGTCCGAATATAGTCGTCCAATATATCAATCTTCATGTCTCGACCATTTCGAGACTCCTCGTCATGTCCGTGATCACATCCGGGACTCCGAACTACCTTCGGTACATCAAAACATATAAACTCATAATATAATTGTCATAGAAACTTTAAGCGTGTGGACCCTACGGGTTCGAGAACTATGTAGACATGACCGAGACACGTCTCCGGTCAATAACCAATAGCGGAACCTGGATGCTCATATTGGCTCCCACATATTCTAGGAAGATCTTTATCGGTCAAACCGCATAACAACATATGTTTGTTCCCTTTGTCATCGGTATGTTACTTGCCCGAGATTCGATCGTCGGTATCTCAATACCTAGCTCAATCTCGTTACCGGCAAGTCTCCTTACTCGTTCCGTAATACATCATCCCGCAACTAACTCATTAGTTGCAATGCTTGCAAGGCTTATAGTGATGTGCATTATCGAGTGGGCCCAGAGATACCTCTCCGACAATCGGAGTGACAAATCCTAATCTCGAAATACGCCAACCCAACAAGTACCTTCGGAGACACCTGTAGAGCACCTTTATAATCACCTAGTTACGTTGTGACGTTTGGTAGCACACAAAGTGTTCCTCCGGTAAACGGGAGTTGCATAATCTCATAGTCATAGGAACATGTATAAGTCATGAAGAAAGCAATAGCAGAATACTAAACGATCACGTGCTAAGCTAACAGAATGGGTCAAGTCAATCACATCATTCTCCTAATGATGTGATCCCGTTAATCAAATGACAACTCATGTCAATGGCTAGGAAACATAACCATCTTTGATCAACGAGCTAGTCAAGTAGAGGCATACTAGTGACACTCTGTTTGTCTATGTATTCACACAAGTATTATGTTTCCGGTTAATACAATTCTAGGATGAATAATAAACATTTATCATGATATAAGGAAATAAATAATAACTTTATTATTGCCTCTAGGGCATATTTCCTTCAGGAACCTACTATTAAGATTAAGATTAAAGATTATGAATGCTATGCTTTGTGTGATTTGGGTGCTAGTGTTTCCACGATTCCGAAAACTTTATGTGATGTGTCAGGTTTCCGTGAATTTGATGATTGTTCCTTAAATTTGCATCTTGCAGATTCCACTATTAAGAAACCTATGGGAAGAATTAATGATGTTCTTATTGTTGCAAATAGGAATTATGTGCCCATAGATTTCATTGTTCTTGATATAGATTGCAATCCTACATGTCCTATTATTGTTGGTAGACCTTTCCTTAGAACGATTGGTGCAATTATTGATATGAAAGAAGTAAACATTAGATTTCAATTTCCGTTAAGGAAAGGCATGGAACACTTTACAAAAACAAAATTAAATTACCATATGAATCTATTATGAGAGCCATTTATGGATTTCATGCCAAAGATGATAATACTTAGATCTATCCGTGTTTTTATGCCTAGCTAGGGGCGTTAAACAATAGCGCTTGTTGGGAGGCAACCCAATTTTATTTTTGTTCTTGCTTTTTAGGTCCTGTTTTGCTTTGAATAAATCATCTAGCCTCTAGTTAGATGAGCTTTTGTGCTTAAATTAGTGTTTGTGTCAAGTAATACCTATGGGATAACCTACGGTGATACCTAATTTGATCTTGCTGAAAAACAGAAACTTCTGCGCTCACGAAAACAATTCTTGTTTTTAGCCAGAGAGCTATTTTTAGTTGGTTATTTTTGCAGAAGATTAATAGACAAATTATCTAGGACTTCCTATTTTCTTAGGATTTTTGGAGTTACATAAGTATTCGAAATATTCAGATTGCTACAGACTATTCTGTTTTTAACAGATTCTGTTTTTCGCATGTTGTTTGCGTATTTTGATGCATCTATGGCTAGTATCGGGGGGTATGAACCATGGAAAAGTTGGAATACGGTATATATTACACCAATATAAATAATGAATGAGTTCACAACAGTACCAAAATTGGTGATTTATTTTCTTATACTAACGGAGCTTATGAGATTTTCTATTGGAGTTTTGTGTTGTGAAGTTTTCAAGTTTTGGGTAATGATTTGATGGACTATGGAATAAGGAGTGGCAAGAGCCTAAGCTTGGGGATGCCCAAGGAACCCCAAGGTAATATTCAAGGATGTAAAAAATCCTAAGCTTGGGGATGCCCCGGGAAGGCATCCCCTCTTTCGTCTTCGTCTATCGGTAACTTTACTTGAGGCTATATTTTTATTCACCACATGATATGTGTTTTGCTTGGAGCGTCTTGTATGATTTGAGTCTTTGCTTTTTAGTTTGCCACAATGATCCTTGCTATACACACCTTTTGAGAGATACACGCATGAATCGTGATTTATTAGAATGCTCTATGTGCTTCACTTATATCTTTTGAGCTAGGCAAAATTGCTCTAGTGCTTCACTTATATCTTTTTAGAGCACGGTGGTGGTTTTATTTTATAGAAATTGATGAACTCTCGTACTTCACTTATATTATTTTGAGAGTCTCTAAACAGCATGGTAATTTGCTTTGGTTATAAAATTAGTCCTAATATGATAGGCATCCAAGAGGGATATAATAAAAACTTTCATATAAAGTGCATTGAATACTATGAGAAGTTTGATTCCTTATGATTGTTTTGAGATATGAAGATGGTGATATTAGAGCCATGCTAGTAAGTAGTTGTGAATTTGAGAAATACTTGTGTTGAGGTTTGTGAGTCCCGTAGCATGCACGTATGGTGAACCGTTATGTGATGAAGTCGGAGCATGATTTATTTCTTGATTGTCTTCCTTATGAGTGGCGGTCGGGGACGAGCGATGGTCTTTTCCTACCAATCTATCCCTTTAGGAGCATGCGCGTAGTACTTTGTTTCTATGACTAATAGATTTTTGTAATAAGTATGTGAGTTCTTTATGACTAATGTTGAGTCCATGGATTATACGCACTCTGACCTTTCCGCCATTGCTAGCCTCTCTAGTACTGCGCAACTTTCGCCGGTACCATAAACCCACCACATATCCTTCCTCAAAACAGCCATCATACCTACCTATTATGGCATATCCATAGCCATTCCGAGATATATTGCCATGCAACTTTCCACCGTTCCATTTATTATGACATACATCATCATTGTCATATTGCTTTGCATAATCATGTAGTTGACATCGTATTTGTGGCAAAGCCACCATTCATCATTTTTTATACAGGTCGCTCTTGATTCATTGCACATCCCGTTACACCGCCAGAGGCATTCACATAGAGTCATATTTTGTTCTAGTATCGAGTTGTAATTCTTGAGTTGTAAGTAAATAGAAGTGTGATGATTTTCATTATTAGAGCATTGTCCCATGTGAGTAAAAAAAGAGAAAGGACAAATAAAAAAAGGAGAAGGCCCAAAAAAAGAGAAAAGAAAAGGGAAAAAAGAGAAAAGAAAAAAATGAGAGAAAAGAGAGAAGGGACAATGTTACTATCCTTTCTGCCACACTTGTGCTTCAAAGTAGCACCATGATCTTCATGATAGAGAGTCTCCTATGATATCACTTTCATATGCTAGTGGGAATTTTTCATTATAGAACTTGGCTTGTATATTCCAATGATAGGCTTCCTCAAACGCCCTAGGTCTTCATGAGAAAGCAAGTTGGATGCACACCCACTTAGTTTTCTTTTTGAGCTTTCATAAACTTATAGATCTAGTGCATCCGTTGCATGGCAATCCCTACTCACTCACATTGATATATATTAATGGGCATCTCCATAGCCCGTTGATACGCCTAGTTGATGTGAGACTATCTCCCTCTTTTTGTCTTCTCCACAACCACCGTCTATTCCACCTATAGTGTTATGTCCATGCCTCACGCTCATGTATTGCGTGAAAGTTGAAAAAGTTTGAGAACGTCAAAAGTATGAAACAATTGCTTGGCTTGTCATCGGGGTTGTGCAAGATTTAAATATTTTGTGTGATGAAGCTGGAGCATAGCCAGACTATATGATTTTGTAGGGATAAGATTTCTTTGGCCATGTTATTTTGAGAAGACATAGTTATTTTGTTAGTATGTGTAGGATCAAAAGTATGTCTAGAGGGGGGGGGGTGATTAGACTACTTGACCAAATAAAAATCTAGCCTTTTTCCAATTTTAAGTCTTGGCAGATTTTAGCAACTTAGCACAAGTCAAGCAATCAACCTACACATGCAAGTCTAAGAGTATAGCAGCGGAATGTAAAACATTGCACATGAAGGTAAAGGGAGGAGTTTGGAGGGAGCAAACGCAATTTAGACGCGGAGATTTTTTCCGTGGTTCCGATAGGTGGTGCTATCGTACATCCACGTTGATGGAGACTTCAACGAAGGGTAACAGATGCGCGAGTCCACGGAGGGCTCCACCCACGAAGGGTCCACGAAGAAGCAACCTTGTCTATCCCACCATGGCCATCGCTCACGAAGGACTTGCCTCACTAGGGTAGATCTTCACGAAGTAGGCGATCTCCTTGCCCGTACAAACTCCTTGGTTCAACTCCACAATCTTGTCGGAGGCTCCCAAGTGACACCTAACCAATCTAGGAGACACCACTCTCCAAAAGGTAATAGATGGTGTGTTGATGATGAACTCCTTGCTCTTGTGCTTCAAATGATAGTCTCCCCAACACTCAACTCTCTGTCCCATATTTGGATTTGGTGGAAAGATGACTTGAGTGGAAAGCAACTTGGGAAAGCTAGAGATCAAGATTCTTGTGGTTGGAATGGAATATCTTGGTCACAACACACGAGTAGGTGGTTCTCTCTCAGAAAATGTATGCTGGAAGTGTAGGCACGTTCTAATGGCTCTCTCCATGAATGAAGAGTGGGTGGAGGGGTATTTATAGCCTCCACACAAAATCTAACCGTTACACACAATTTACCAAACTTGGTGGGACCGAATCATAAAACTCGGTCAGACCGATTTAGTTCAAAATGTGAACGTTAGGATTTTCGGTGGGACCGACAAGTCAACTCGGTGGGACCGATTTCATTAGGGTTAGGGCATAACATAATCTCGGTGAGACCAATCACATAAACTCGGTAGGACCGATTTCTGTAATAGGCAAACAGAGAGTTGGTCAGGCAAACTCGATGGGACCAAATCGCTCATTTCGGTGAGACCGAAACGTTACGAAAGGGAAACAGAGAGTTTGCATTGCGAACTCGGTGGGACCGATCGCTCATTTAGGTTGGACCGAAACGTTATGAAGGGAAATAGAGAGTTTGCAATCCCATCTCGGTGAGACCGAGATCCCTATTGGTGAGACCGAAGTGACTAGGGTTTCTGGTAGTGGCTATGTCAAATTAACTCGGTGGCACCAGATAGATCAAATCGGTAGGGCCGAGTTTGACTTTTGGTTTGGGACATATGTGGATATGAGAAAGTGGTTGAGGGCTATTGGAGCATATCACTAAGCATTTTGAGCAAGCAAGCCATTAAGCAACACCTCATCCCCTTTTAATAGTATTGGCTTTTCCTATGGACTCAATGTGATCTTGGATCACTAAAATGAAAATATAGAGTCTTGAGCTTGAGCCAATATGTGTCCTTAGCATTTTGAGGGGTCCACATTCCTAATCCATGCCATGCCAATCATTGAACTTTCTGAAATGATTATCTTGAAATAGTATTAGTTCAATGAGCTATATGTTGTTAGGAATTACCAAAACCACCCGGGGATAGTTGCACTTTCAATCTCCCCCTTTTTGGTAATTGATGACAACATATAGATCAAAGCTTCGACAAATGATAATAAGATTTAAATACATCCTCGCTTTGAGAAGTATGTGATAAGCAAGAGCTCCCCCTAAATTTGTGCATTATTTAAAATTTGCTTTTGAATGCAAATGCACAATCGATTAGGATCATGGGTTACTCTTCCATGTCACATACATCTTGGTGGAGCGCTCAAAATGATAGAAATTAAAAACATCATCACCATGCAAAGTGAATGATCATATATGAGATATAAAAGATAATATCATCCAAGCATAAGCATTAAGGTAGAATATGATGAAACACATGATCATACAAGTATCTCACACACAAACATAGAGTATTAAGCAAGCACACACAATAGTATCAACCAAATAGCAAGAGAGAGAAAAGAAGCAAGAAGCAAAAACACTCTCTCTCAAAGCCTATGATCTATACATTTCTCCCCCTTTGGCAACAAGTTACCAAAAAGTTTGAAAATGCATAGCGCTATGCATCTCTCCAGGCTTGATCTTCAGGAGGTGGTGTTGAGAGGACTCCAAGGACGAAAGCATATGTAGAAGTTGTTGGAGCTGGTGGAGTGGCAAATGGAGGTGGCATTGAAGCTGTAGCTGCTGGTGCTGATGTAGTAGCTCTAGTGTCAAGCACTGGCACTGCAGCAGATCTCTGACCTCTGGGCACTCTCTGAAAGGCATCTGTGGTAGCCTACCCTTTCCTCTCCTCAGCTTCTTCTTGGAGTTGCTCAATAGCTGTCTGCATCTCAGTCACTTTCAGATCAAGATCATAGAACTTTGTCTCAATGATCCTCTCCAAGCTCTCCTGATTTTGAGTCAGGGTGGCCAAGCCCTTCTCAATCCTCAAAGTTGCTTGAATCTGATATCCAAGTTGATCTTGTTTGCTCTTCAGAAACACTTGAGATGCCTCTTCAACACTTGGCATCCTTGCAGCCTTCTCAGCCTTTGCCTTCTCTCTCTTTTCTTGTGCTTGCATAGATGTAGGATCTTCTTCATTCATGACAACGGGGTTGTCCTCAAAGTCTGGTCTTAAGGGTAAATGCTCCTTGTCCAAGAGATAAGTGCATGTGCCCATCTTGGAGTTGATGAGCACCTGAATATGTGGAGCATACCCACAAGATCTCTTCTGATCTGCAGCTGTCCTCTTGATTGTTTCAACAATCAGGCTCATAACTTTGAATTTCTGAGGCACATCAAATATCTGCAGCAGGTTGATTGAATGACATCTGATCATCTTGTGATCTCCAGATTTGGGCAACAAAGTATGCCTCAATATATTGTTGACAGTAGCTAATCCAGACAACAACTAATGTACAGACCCAAGCCTATGAGTTTCCAATGCCTTATCTGGAATCTCCTTGTACATGTTGGCCATAGAGTTGTGGTCTTTCTTCTTCTTGGCATAGACATCCAAATCATCTTCGTGTTCTTCAGGGGCATTGATCAACTTGGCCCACTCATCAACAGTTGATTGGTACCTTGTACCCTCAGACATCCAAACTATTCTACCATCTGGATAAAAATGAGCTGTGGAGTAGAATTGCATGATGAGTTCATCATTCCATTTTGTCAGCTTCTGACTCACAAACTTGTCAACACCACATAATCTGAAACTTTCATGTACACCTAGAAAATGATCTTCATTCTCATCAATGTATTTCCAGTCAGCCCACTTCATATCGCAAACTATGGGCTTCTTGTCAAGCAGAATGGTTTCATAGAAATCTTGCTGCTCTTTGGTATGGAACCTGTAGTCCACAACAGTCTTTCTCCTCACAACATAAGGGTCACTTTGTCTCCAAAGTCTGAGACGTGCATCTTTCCTGATCTTCATGTCTTCTGCCACAGGATGATTATCACCATGGTCTGGAATTTTTGGTTTAAGCTTCCTTAGCACTTGGGCTTCAGCATCTTCTTCATCCATCTCAGGCACTGGGGCCTTATTCTTCTCAGCAGCAGAAATGTTCCTTGTGCTCCTCTTGGGCTTTGGAGCTGGAGCAGAAGCTTTGGGGGCAGTCTTAGGCTTTGAAGGGGCAGCCCCAGACTTGATGGCATCCCCCATCAGCTTTTCTGACTTGGGTGCTGGAGCAGCATCCTCTTCCTCTTCTTCTTCTTCTTCATCAGATGAATGTCTCTCAAATTCTGCCATTGGATCCACCTTCTTGCACCATCTTCCTCTCTTCCTTTCCTTCTTCTTGCCCTCACCAGCAGCCTCTCCTCCAGTAGATTTGGAAGTGTCATGAGTGGAGGCTCTGGCTTTTGACATAGGAATCCTCTTGGCAGGTGCCTTCTTGTGCATACCAGGTTTTGTTACAGCAGCAGCTCCATATTCCTTTTTCGGCACTTTCTTCTTGGAGCTCACTTCCTCCTCAGTGGCCACATAGTCCTCATCCTCTAAGTCTGAGGTTTTCTTCTTCCTTGACCTTGTAGCTGCTTTGGGCAAATTGCTTGGAGTGCTCCTGCTGCCCTCATCATAGCTGCTAGAGGGACTAGTGCCCTCACTCAAGTTCACTTGCTCTTCTAACTTGTTCTAGCTATCACTCTGATCAGACATACTGGCAAAGCAACCTGACAGCAGACCCTGTGAATAGATATAGATGAGGTAGAGTGGATGAGCATCACAAAGTGCAGAGTTTTTGCAAAACAGATGAGTAAAAAACTCAGTCTTAGTTCTCCACAGAAAGCATTTCGGAGCTACCGATTTGTTAAACTCGGTGACACCGAAGCAACTTTTGGAGTCTAAACTAGTGAACTCGGTCAAACCGAGTCACAGTTCGGTGACTCCGAGATTGCTAGGGTTTCACAGAGAGTTGAACTTGATCGCACCGATTTGCAACTTTTGGTCAGATTGAAAAGTGCAAGTGCAATGGCCTAAGCCAAATCGGTGAGAGCGATTTCTACAACTCGGTCAGTCCGAGATGAGTTCGGCGGAAACCTAACCCTAAATTTTCGAATCAAACCTAATCTAATGGAGGTTTTCTCTGGATAGATTGATCTCATACGTAGTAAAGAACATGGCATTGACCTTGTGCTCAGAATCGGAGGTAAAAAGAATGCACAAGGGGTCAAACTCATACCCTAGTTCGGCGGTGAGTTCGCAACGACAGCGTTGAATCCCGTTGACGGCGACGGAAACCAGCGGCGGGAGGTCGCTGGCGACGAGAAGATGATCCAGAGACCCGAGACGGGAGAGCAGGACACGCGCGGGATGAAGGGTTTTGAAGAAATTTCCAAAATCTCACCCGTCGGTATATATATCCTGACCCTGTCGGTGTGACCAAGTGGAACAACTCGGTGGCACCGAGATGCATAATTGCAAGCGGTTACTGCAACTCAGTGTGACCGAAAAGTTCGAATCGGTTGCACCAAGATTGAAAACCTAGATCAACTCGGTGAACTCGGTGTGACCGAAGTGGATGGTTCGGTCAGACTGAAATGCACAGAGAGGTTTTGGAAGTTTAAGTCTATGACGAATCGGGGACTCCGAGTGCTCCTCACATAGAGTGGTTCGAATCTGACTTGATCAAACTTTGTGATGTAGCCTGAATAGAGTTTGAGACGAGAAAAGCATAGATAGCTAGAGGAAGTTCTTAGGCATTCTTGTCCATCCATTTGGCAAAAGAGAAAAAGCCAAACAATCAAAGCAACAAATGGATGTCCTTGAATGAGTAAAATATGAAATCAACATGCTCACACAATAAGATGGCAAATGAAATATCTGACAAAGCATGCACAAACACTCTAGCATCTATTAAGCAATTGGCGATGACTAGGTCATCTATATATGAGTATATTGACTTAGGAGTCAAATGAGAACATTTGATCATAGGTCATACTCATCGTTTAAGCTCAAGTGGGGTTACCACTTTTACATAAAGCATTGTTGTGTTCACACCATTAGAGTTGCTTTAGCTCGATTGTTAGAGTAAAGCTCCCCCTAGATGTGATATCCCCCCTAATAGGGATGAACTAACCTTGAGTTTTGTCGATGATGACTTCATGTAGATGTTGAAGATGTGGATGCTCAATGTTGATGTAGATCATTTGGAGCAGTCCATTGGAGTGAGTTGCACTTTCAATACCTACACGGGTTAGTCCCACAAGGAACAAACAAGGATATCCATAGACATAGAGTGATGTTCACACAAGATGTTGTCCATGAAAGCATTAGGTTACCTTGTCCCTTATCTTACCAACAAGAGGGTTTGTGACTCCTTGAACTAGTGCAAGATGTGGAAGTTGTTTGCACTTGTCCTCGCCAAGATGATATGAGTGAAGTATGTTGGCGGAGTCACCCTCAAGAACTCTCTAGTTCTTCTTCTTCGGGATCCACATCATCTTGATGGGAATCCTTGGAGTTGTATTCGTACTTGATGAAGTAGAACTTGATGTAGTCTTGGGAACCCACTTGACCAAGGCCCTAGGATCTTCTTCAAATGCATCAATCTCCTCTTGAAGCTTGTCCTTGCCCTTTTGCTTGTGGTCTTGTGGTGGAATATCATCTTGAGCTTGTGTCCCTGGGAAAGAAGTAGGATCATACTTCTCTTGTTGAGGAACAAACTTCGTCTTGGGGTATTGATCTTCTTCCCACTCAACTCCATTGGCATTGAACTTTCGTTCAAAACCAACACCTTGATTCTTCCGGTGCCTTCCTTGCTTGTGTACAATTTCCTCAAATTGCTTACTCTCGAAAAGGCTCTTGTAAACACCTTTCTCTATAATTCCCTTCAATAAGCTATTTTCTTTCTCAAGTGTAACTTGGCTAAGAGAATCATTAGTGGAATCAAGAGAACTACTAGGAGCAACAACATTGGATTTAACATGATTATTGTTACTACTAGAAGAAGAATAATTCTTGCTCTTGTTACTAGATTTAACTTGTGGCATATAAGTAGACAAGAGTAAATGCTTGGCAATGTGAGAAGAACTTTTCTTGAGAAGATCATCATTGATTGCCTTTAAGAACCCATGCTCTTGCTCAAGGTTGAGCTTTTCAAAGCGTAGCTTCTCATGAGTCTTTAAAAGTTCTCGATGATCTTCCAAGGTAGTTTCATGAGCTAACTTAAGAGTGTTTAATTCTTTAGTTAGACGCTCAATCTCCTTCTTATCATCATCATTCGTTTTATCTTGATTAGCATGATTAATAGCAAGTTCATCATAGTTTTCATCACTTAAGTTGTCAACAAGTAAATCATCATCACCTAGCAAATCATCTTCATCACTATTGAAATCAACATACTCGGGGTGTGATACCTTTGGGCCTTTAGCCATGAAGCATCTTCCAATTCCTTCATTAGGTGAGTCAAATATGTCATAGGAGTTGGTTGTCACAAGTGCTAGACCGGCAACACCTTCATCCTGAGTATATTCGGAGTCGGAGTGATAACTTCTTTTGGAGTGATGGTCGGAGTCGGAGCCGGATACCCATTCACCAACGTGAGCTTGATGTCATCGTTTTGTGTAGCTCTTTGATGATTTGTCCTTCCTTTCCGAATCCTTGCTTCTCCCAGAGGTTCTTCGTTCATAACGATCATCTCTCCTCCTCCTTTCTATTGGTGGTGATTCTTCTCTTCTTTTGTAGGGGGCCGTACACTCATATGAGTAGTGTCCGGGTCTTCCACAATTGTAGCAATTACGCTCACGACTCGAAGATCTTTTGTCATTGTAGGACCTTGACTTGGAGCTTCTTTCTTTGCTTCTACTCTTGTAGACCTTGTTGAAGTTCTTCACCATTAGGCTCAATTCCTCATTGAAGGTTTGTTTCTCACTTGATGATGTAGGAGCATCACAGGAAGCTTTGTAAGCACCACTTGACTTGTTGTGAAGCTCTTCCTTATCCTTGAGTGACATCTCATGAGCAACAATTCTTCCAATGACTTCCGTTGGCTTGAGATCTTTGTAATTGGGCATCATTTGGATCAATGTGCACAAGGTATCATATTTTCCATCCAAGGCTCTTAGGATCTTCTCGATGATGAATCTATCGGTCATCTCTTCACTTCCTAAGCCGGCAATCTCATTTGTGATGAGAGCAAGCCTAGAGTACATTTCAGTGACACCTTCACCATCCTTCATTTTGAACTCGTCAAGCTGACTTTGAAGCACATCCAATTTGGATTCCTTGACGGAGTCGGTACCCTCGTGCATATCAATCAAAGTATCCAAAATTTCCTTTGCATTCTCAAGACGGCTGATTTTGTTGAATTCTTCGGGGCACAATCCGTTGAAGAGGATATCACAAGCTTGAGCATTGTATTGTAGCATCTTCAACTCTTCCGCGGTAGCTTCACGGTTCGGTTCTCTCCCATCAAAGAATTCACCTTGCAAGCCAATACACACAATAGCCCGAATGGCGGGGTTATGTCCAAGAATATGCATTTTCATCTTATGCTTCCAACTAGCAAAATTTGTACCATCAAAGTAAGGACCTCTACGGTGGTAATTTCCCTCGCTAGACGCCATACTCTCCTAGGTTGTGAAACCAAGGCTATGATCACCAAAAGCTATGGAAATCAAGGCAAATGGAGACCAAAGCCCTGATACCACTTGTACGATCGAAAGTACGTCTAGAGGGCGGGTGATTAGATTACTTGACCAAATAAAAATCTAGTCTTTTCCCAATTTTAAGTCTTGGCAGATTTTAGCAACTTAGCATAAGTCAAGCAATCAACCTACACATGCAAGTCTAAGAGTATAGCCACGGAATGTAAAACATTGCACATGATCTATACTCTGCCTGTCTTCCATTTCTCTGAAGATTTCGTTTACAAAGGTAAAGGGAGGAGTTTGGAGGGAGCAAACGCAATTTAGACACGGAGATTTTTTCGTGGTTCCGATAGGTGGTGCTATCGTACATCCACGTTGATGGAGACTTCAACCCATGAAGGATAACAAATGCGCGAGTCCACGGAGGGCTCCACCCACGAAGGGTCCACGAAGAAGCAACCTTGTCTATCCAGGCCATCGCTCATGAAGGACTTGCCTCACTAGGGTAGATCTTCACGAAGTAGGCGATCTCCTTGCCCGTACAAACTCCTTGGTTCAACTCCACAATCTTGTCAGAGGCTCCCAAGTGACACCTAACCAATCTAGGAGACACCACTCTCCAAAAGGTAATAGATGGTGTGTTGATGATGAACTCCTTGCTCTCGTGCTTCAAATGATAGTCTCCCCAACACTCAACTCTCTATCACATATTTGGATTTGGTGGAAAGATGACTTGAGTGGAAAGCAACTTGGGAAAGCTAGAGATCAAGATTCTTGTGGTTGGAATGGAATATCTTGGTCTCAACACACGAGTAGGTGGTTCTCTCTCAGAAAATGTATGCTGGAAGTGTAGGCACGTTCTAATGGCTCTCTCCATGAATGAAGAGTGGGTAGAGGGGTATTTATAGCCTCCACACAAAATCTAACCGTTACACACAATTTACCAAACTTGGTGGGACCGAATCATAAAACTCGGTCAGACCGATTTAGTTCAAAATGTGAACGTTAGGATTTTCGGTGGGACCGACAAGTCAACTCGGTGGGACCGATTTCATTAGGGTTAGGGCATAACATAATCTCGGTGAGACCAATCACATAAACTCGGTAGGACCGATTTCTGTAATAGGCAAACAGAGAGTTGGTCAGGCAAACTAGGTGGGACCGAATCGCTCATTTCGGTGAGACCGAAACGTTACGAAAGGGAAACAGAGAGTTTGCATTGCGAGCTCGGTGGGACCGATCGCTCATTTCGGTTGGACCGAAATGTTACGAACGGAAATAGAGAGTTTGCAATCCCATCTCGGTGAGACCAAGATCCCTATCGGTGAGACCGAAGTGACTAGGGTTTCTGGTAGTGGCTATGTCAAATGAACTCGGTGGCGCTGGATAGGTCAAACCGGTAGGGCCGATTTTGACTTCTGGTTTGGGACATATGTAGATATGAGAAAGTGGTTGAGGACTTTTGGAGCATATCACTACGCATTTTGAGCAAGCAAGCCATTAAGCAACACCTCATCCCCTTTTAATAGTATTGGCTTTTCCTATGGACTCAATGTGATCTTGGATCACTAAAATTAAAATGTAGAGTCTTGAGCTTGAGCCAATATGTGTCCTTAGCATTTTGAGGGGTCCACATTCCTAATCCAAGCCATGCCAATCATTGAACTTTTTGAAATGATTATCTTGAAATAGTATTAGTTCAATGAGCTATATGTTGTTAGGAATTACCAAAACCACCCAGGGACAGTTGCACTTTCAGTATGCTTGAAGTATTATTGTTTTTATGTCAATATTAAACTGTTGTTTTGAATCTTACGGATCTAAGCATTCATGCCACAATAAAGAGAATTACATGAATAAATATGATAGGTTGCATTCCACATCAAAAATTCTGTTTTTATCATTTACCTACTCGAGGACGAGCAGGAATTAAGCTTGGGGATGCTTGATACATCTCCAACGTATCTATGATTTTTGATTGTTCCATGCTATTATATTATATGTTTTGGATGCTTTATATGCATTAATATGATATTTTATATGATTTTTGGGACTAACCTATTAACCTAGAGCCCAGTGCCAGTTTCTATTTTTTCCTTGTTTTTGAGTTTCGCAGAAAAGGAATACCAAACGGAATAAAACTTTCGCCATGATTTTTCTTGGACCAGAAGACACCCAGGAGACTTGGAGTACAAGTCAGAGGAGCCTCGAGGCGGCCACAAGGGTGGAGGGCGCGCCCAGGGGGTGGGGCGTGCCCCCCAACCTTGTGGGCCCCTCGTAGCTCCCCTGACCTAATTCTTTCGCCTATATATACTCTTATACCCCCAAAACATCTAGGGGAGCCACGAAACCACTTTTCCACCGCCGCAACCTTCTGTACCCATGAGATCCCATCTTGGGGCCTTTTCCGGCATGCTACCGGAGGGGGAATCGATCACGGAGGGCTTCTATATGAACACCATTGCCTCTCCGATGAAGCGTGAGTAGTTTACTTCAGACCTACGGGTCCATAGCTAGTAGCTAGATGATTTCTTCTCTCTCTTTGATTCTCAATACAAAGTTCTCCTCGATGTTCTTGGAGATCTATTCGATGTAATACTCTTTTGCGGTGTGTTTGCCGAGATCCGATGAATTGTGGATTTATGATCAGCTTATATATGAATATTAATTGAATCTCCTCTGAATTCTTGTATGCATGATTTGATATCTTTGCAAGTCTCTTCGAACTATCGATTTGGTTTGGCCAACTAGATTTGTTTTTCTTGCAATGGGAGAAGTGCTTAGCTTTGGGTTCAATCTTGTGGTGTCCTTTCCCAGTGACAGTAGGGGCAGCAAAGCACATATTGTATTGTTGCCATCGAGGATAAAAAGATGGGGTTTTCATCATATTGCTTGAGTTAATCCCGCTACATCATGTCATCTTGCTTAATGCGTTACTCCGTTCTTATGAACTTAATACTCTAGATGCAGGCAGGAGTCGGTCGATGTGTGAAGAAATAATAGTAGATGCAGGTAGGAGTCGGTCTACTTGACAGGAACGTGATGCCTATATTCATGATCATTGCCTTAGATATCGTCATAACTTTGTGCTTTTCTTTCAATTGCTCGACAGTAATTTGTTCACCCATCGTAATAATTTCTATCTTGAGAGAAGCCTCTAGTGAAACCTGTGGCCCCCGGGTCTATTTTACATCATATAAGTTTCCGATCTACAATCTCTAGTTTCCTATTTTGTTACTTTGCAATCTTTACTTTCCGTTCCATAAACCAAAAATACCAAAAATATTACTTTACCGTTTATCCATCTCTATGAAATCTCACTTTGCGAATAACTGTGAAGGGATTGACAACCCCTTTGTCGCCTTGGTTGCAAGTTGGTGTTTGTTTGTGCAGGTATTCGGTGGCTTGTTGTGTAGTCTCCTACTGGATTGATACCTTGGTTCTCAAAACTAAGGGAAATACTTACGCTGCTTTGATGCATCACCCTTTCCTCTTCAAAGGAAAAACCAACGCATGCTCAAGAGGTAGCAAGAAGGATTTCTCACGCCGTTGCCGGGGAGATATACACCAAGCCAAGACATACCAAGTACCCATCATAAACCCTCATCTCTCGCATTACATTATTCGCGATTCGCCTCTCGTTTTCCTCTCCCCCACTTCTAAAATGATTTTCGGAAAGATTCGCCTTTTCTTCGCCCCTCTTCCATTCGTCTTCTTCGTTTGCTTTTTGTGTGCTTGTGTGTTGGATTGCTTGCTTTGTCATGATGGCTCAAGAACATACCAAATTGTGTGACTTTGCCAATACCAACAACAATGACTTTATTAGTACTCCGATTGCTCCTGATGCTAATGCGGAATCTTCTACTGCTTTGTTGTATCTTGTTATGAAAGATCAATTTTCCAGCCTTCCCAATGAAGATGCCGCATCCCATATTAATAATTTCATTGATTTGTGCGATATGCAAAAGAAAAAAGATGTGGATAATGATATTGTTAAGTTGAAGCTATTCTCGTTCTCGCTTAGGGATCGCGCTAAAACTTGGTTTTCATCTTTGCCTGAAAATAGTATTGATTCATGGAATAAGTGTAAATATGCTTCTATTTCCAAGTATTTTCCTCCCGCTAAGATCATCTCCCTTAGGAACGATATTATGAATTTTAAGCAACTTGATCATGAACATGTTGCACAATCTTGGGAGAGGATGAAATTGATGATTAGAAATTGCCCTACTCATGTTTCGAATTTATGGATGATTATACAATTTTTTTTATGCCGGATTGAATTTTGCTTCTAGAAATCTTTTAGATTCGAGGCACTTTTATGGAAATTACGTTAGGAGAAGCTACTAAACTCCTAGATAATACTATGGTTAACTAGTCTCAATGGCATACCGAAAGATTTTCCACTAGTAAAAAAGTGCATGCAATTGAAGAAATAAATGTTTTGAGTGGAAAGATGGATGAGCTTATGAAATTGTTTGCTAGTAAGAGTGCTCCTATTGATCCTAATGATATGCCTTTGTCCACTTTGATTGAAAATAATAATGAATCTATGGATGTGAATTTTGTTGGTAGCAACAATTTTGGTAATAACGCGTATAGAGGTAATTTTAATCATAGGCCGTCTCCTAGTAATTCCTCTAATAATTGTGGTAATTCCTACAACAATTCTTATGGAAATTATAATAAGGTCTCCTCTGAATTGAATAGTGTTAAAGAATTTATTAGTTCGCAAAAGAATTTCAATGCTTTGATTGAAGGAAAATTGCATAAGATTGATGATTTGGGTAGGAACGTGGATAGAATTTCGCTTGATGTTGATTCTTTGAAACTTAGATCTATTCCACCTAAGCATGATATCAATGAGTCTCTCAAAGCCATGAGCATTTCCATTGATGAGTGCAAAGAAAGAACCGCTAAGATGCGTGCTAAGAAAGATTGGTTTATAAAAGCGTGTTCTTTTAGTTTCCGTGAAAATAATGATGAAGATCTAAAAGTGATTGATGTGACTCCTATTTAATATTTGTTTTCCAATGTTAATCTTGATAAATATGAACTGTAGATGAGTCAACTTTAGTTAGAAGGCGTCCCAATGATTCGGAGTTTTTAGATCTTGATGCAAAAATTGATAAAACTGGGATTGAAGAGGTCAAAACTTTAGATAGCAATGAACCCACTATTTTGGATTTCAAGGACTTTAGTTATGATAATTTCTCTTTGATAGATTGTATTTCCTTGTTGCAATCCATGTTGAATTCTCCTCATGCTTATAATTAAAACAAAACTTTCACTAAACATATCGTTGATGCCATGATGCAATCTTATGAAGAAAAGCTTAATTTGGAAGTTTCTATTCCTAGAAAACTTTATGATGAGTGGGAACCTACTATTAAGATTAAGATTAAATATTATGAACCCTATGCTTTGTATGATTTGGGTGCTAGTGTTTCCACGATTCCGAAAACTTTATGTGATGTGCTAGGTTTCCGTGAATTTGATGATTGTTCCTTAAATTTACATCTTGCGGATTCCACTATTAAGAAACCTATGAGAAGAATTAATGATGTTCTTATTGTTGCAAATAGGAATTATGTGCCTGTAGATTTCATTGTTCTTGATATAGATTGCAATCCTAGATGTCCTATTATTCTTGATAGACCTTTCGTTAGAAGGATTGGTGCAATTATTGATATGAAAGAAGTAAACATTAGATTTCAATTTCCGTTAAGGAAATGCATGGAACACTTTCCAAGAAAGAAAATGAAATTACCTTATGAATCTATTATGAGATCCACTTATGGATTGCATGCCAAAGATGATAATACTTAGATCTATTCGTGTTTTTATGCCTAGCCAGGGGCGTTAAACAATAGCGCTTGTTGGGAGGCAACCCAATTTTATTTTTGTTCTTGCTTTTTAGGTCCTGTTTTGCTTTGAATAAATCATCTAGCCTCTGGTTAGAGGAGGTTTTGTGCTTAAATTAGTTATGAAAGATCAATTTTTGGCCTTCCCAATGAAGATGCCGCATCCCATCTTAATAATTTCGTTGATTTGTGCGATATGCAAAAGAAAAAAGATGTGGATAATGATATTGTTAATTTGAAGCTATTCCCGTTCTCGCTTAGGGATCGCGCTAAAACTTGGTTTTCATCCTTGCCTAAAAATAGTACTGATTCATGGAATAAGTGTAAAGATGCTTTTATTTCCAAGTATTTTCCTCCCGCTAAGATCATCTCCCTTAGGAATGATGTTATGAATTTTAAGCAACTTGATCATGAACATGTTGCACAATCTTGGGAGAGGATGAAATTGATGTTTAGAAATTGCCCTACTCATGTTTTGAATGTATTGATGATTATACAATTTTTTTTATGCCGGATTGAATTTTGCTTCTAGAAATCTTTTAGATTCAAGGCACTTTTATGGAAATTACATTAGGAGAAGCTACTAAACTCCTAGATAATACTATGGTCAACTATTCTCAATGGCATACCGAAAGATCTTCCACTAGTAAAAAACTGCATGCAATTGAAGAAATAAATGTTTTGAGTGGAAAGATGGATGAGCTTATGAAATTGTTTGCTAGTAAGAATTCTCCTATTGATCCTAATGATATGCCTTTGTATACTTTGATTGAAAACAATAACGAATCTATGGATGTGAATTTTGTTGGTAGGAACTATTTTGGTAATAACGCGTATAGAGGTAATTTTAATCCTAGGCCGTTTCCTAGTAATTCCTCTAATAATTATGGTAATTCCTACAACAATTCTTATGGAAATTATAATAAGGTGCCCTTTGAATTGGAGAATAGTGTTAAAGAATTTATTAGTTCGCAAAAGAATTTCAATGCTTTGATTGAAGGAAAATTGCTTAAGATTGATGATTTGGCTAGGAACATGGATAGAATTTCTCTTGATGTTGATTCTTTGAAACTTAGATCTATTCCACCTAAGCATGATATCAATGAGTCTCTCAAATCCATGAGAATTTCCATTGATGAGTGCAAAGAAAGAACTTCTAAGATGCGTGCTAAGAAAGATTGGTTTATAAAAGCGTGTTCTTCTAGTTTCCGTGAAAATAATGATGAAGATCTAAAAGTGATTGATGTGACTCCTATTGAATATTTGTTTTCCAATGTTAATCTTTATAAAGATGGGACTGGAGATGAGTCAACTTTAGTTAGAAGGCGTCCCAATGATTCGGAGTTTTTAGATCTTGATGCAAAAATTGATAAAAGTGGGATTGAAGAGGTCAAAACTTTAGATAGCAATGAACACACTATTTTGAATTTCAAGGACTTTAATTATGATAATTGCTCTTTGATAGATTGTATTTCCTTGTTGCAATCCATGTTGAATTCTCCTCGTGCTTATAATCAAAACAAAGCTTTCACTAAACATATCGTTGATGCCATGATGCAATCTTATGAAGGAAAGCTTAATTTGGAAGTTTCTATTCCTAGAAAACTTTATGATGAGTGGGAACCTACTATTAAGATTAAGATTAAATATTATGAATGCTATGCTTTTGATGATTTGGGTGCTAGTGTTTCCACGATTCCGAAAACTTTATGTGATGTGCTAGGTTTTCGTGAATTTGATGATTGTTCCTTAAATTTGCATCTTGCGGATTCCACTATTAAGAAACCTATGGGAAGAATTAATGATGTTCTTATTGTTGCAAATAGGAATTATGTGCCCGTAGATTTCATTGTTCTTGATATAGATTGCAATTCTATATGTCCTATTATTCTTGGTAGACCTTTCCTTAGAACGATTGGTGCAATTATTGATATGAAAGAATGAAACATTAGATTTCAATTTCCGTTAAGAAAAGGCATGGAACACTTTCCAAGAAAGAAAATGAAATTACCTTATGAATCTATTATGAGAGCCACTTATGGATTGCATGCCAAAGATGATAATACTTAGATCTATTCGTGTTTTTATGCCTAGCTAGGGCCGTTAAACGATAGCGATTGTTGGGAGGCAACCCAATTTTATTTTTGTTCTTGCTTTTTAGGTCCTGTTTTGCTTTGAATAAATCATATAGCCTCTGGTTAGATGAGATTTTGTGCTGAAATTAGTGTTTGTGCCAACTAAGACCTATGGGATAACCTACGATGATAGTTAATTTGATCTTGCTAAAAAACAGAAACTTTTGCGCTCACAGAAACAATTCTCATTTTTAGCCAGAGAGTGATTTTTACTTGATTCTTTTTGCAGAAGATTTATAGACAAATTATCTAGGACTTCCTATTTTCTCAGGATTTTTGGAGTTACAGAAGTACTCGAAATAGTCAGATTGCTACAGACTGTTCTGTTTTTGACAGATTCTGTTTTTCGCATGTTGTTTGCTTATTTTGATGCATCTATGGCTAGTATCGGGGGGTATGCACCATGGAAAAGTTGGAATACAGTAGATATTACACCAATATAAATAAATAATGAGTTCACAACAGTACCAAAAGTGGTGATTTATTTTCTTATACTAACGGAGCTTATGAGATTTTCTGTTGGAGTTTTGTGTTGTGAAATCTCAGCTCATTTGGAGATTTGCAGAATATGTATCTCTGACGTAGCTTTTTTAGGTCCAGAATTCCAGCTGCCGGCAATCTCCCTCTTCATGTAAATCTTGCTTATTAAGAGAGAAAAGACATTAGATTTGCTCCACAAAGTGTTATAATGATTAAAAACACTATAAATATTAGTAGGGAAACATGATGTAAAATGTACATATCAACTCCCCCAAGCTTAGATCTTGCTTGTTCTCAAGCGAAAGCTGATATCGATAATCATGTCCAGATGTTTAAAGAGAGAGGTGTCGATACAAACAAAATACGGACGTTGTAGCATCACGATCATTATTATAACAACAATAAACTTTATCATAAAACTTCTCATGAGCAAGTAAGAATTCATCACAACATCAAAGTATAAGGAATAAACTTTCTTGAAAACTAAAAAACTATGTTCTCAGTCAACAATGCAATTGCAATTCATCATCTTTTCAGGAAGAGTCTCATGTCGGAGCTTTGTTTAGCAAGTCCACATACTCAACCATCATTTAGTCTTCTATGATTGCTAACACTCACAACATATATATGGAGCAAAAAGTTTCAGCCAGACACATAGAAAGATAGGGGCTTATAATTTTGCCTCCCAACCTATTCACCTCAAGGGTAATGTCAACAATAATAACTCACGACTACTCATATCCAACTGGATATATGTGCCTAGATCTTTGCCCACCACATGATGCTTGCAAAAGAGAAAAATAAAAAAAAGGAATAGAGGAGAACACTATTGACTCTTGCATAAAGAGTAAATACATAAAAGTAAAGGATAGCCCCTTCTCAGAGGGAAGTAGAGCTTGTCATGCACTTTTTATTTTTGGATGCGCAAGCTCTTAATGCAAAGGACCATCACATTATATTGCCTCTTGTGATAGCAACATTTATTATGCAGTACGTCGCTTTTATTTCTTTGCCATCACAAGTTCATACAACGCTTATTTTCTCTTAAAATAAAAGATCATACGTATTTAGAAGCATTTTTATTGCCTTATGCACCGATGACATCTTACTTGAAGGACCTTATTCAATCCATAGGCAGGTATAGTGGACTCTTGTAACATGAAACTGGGTTTAAGGTTTTTGGATGCACAAGTAGTATCTCTACTTGGTGCGGATTTTTGGCTAGCAAAGATATTGGGCAAGCACCACATGTTAGAGGATCTATCACAATATAACTTCTATGTGAACTAGATGATACCCCGCGCATTGCTGCGGGAATTGCTTGCACTATATTTTAGTAAGATTTTATTATATGAATATGAATATTTGGAATAATAATATAGAACTAAAACCGAAAAGCATGTAATTATAAAAATATTTGTTGAATATAAGTAGCATAATATATTAAAACATTCGATCCTTTTTCATGCATGTTGAAAGTTGAGATGAGCATTGGTCAAGGCATGATTGCATAATGATGTAAAATATTCTTGCAATAACATCATGCATTGTTGCATGGATTTTCTTAGAGGACAATTTTATGCAATGATAAAAATATTAAAATAACTAAACATTTTTTTACTGGAACCAATGTATAGAAAAATAGCCGAACGAAGTGCATCCTTTTTTTGTAGCTGGTTTTGTCATCAAGAAGAATGACCATCATATGGCTCGTGCACCACCAAATATATCCAGTGGTTTACCAAGCTCAAAGAAGTAAGTATATCACCAAAAAATTGAAAGAGTTGCTTTTGTGCAATTTCGACCTCAAATATATGTGAACTAAATCCTATAGTGCAACATCTTAATCATGAATGAACATAGCCAGTTAGCTTCTTTCGGCACACACATTGAAATTAGCTGAATATTTGGATAACATGAATAGACTCAAAAAAGTTTGGATAACATGAATTTACAGGAAGAAAAACTACTGCCCTTTAGTGGAATCAACACGAAAAAAATCACTTGAGAGACATACATGTTGTAACCTGCAAAACAAATACAAAATTAAGTGATAAATTGTGTACACATTCATGTCCCAAACCTAGAAGAATATGGGAGTTTTAGTGACACTTACCACACAAGTACCTACATATAGCGCCACAATGTCTGCTCGCACTGAAACTCTTATCCTATACTGATGGAAACAAAATACACAAATGAATAGTAAATACAATGGCATGTATGAATTTAATTATAGGCTATGAGAAACGTGTTGAAGAGGTGGCAGTACAGCTTCCAATCCCCACCAATTCTTAAGAACATATAGGTTGAAGAAGTTGATTGTTACATTATTCTCTTCTAAAGCCTAAACTTTGTGAAGAAGTTGATTTATTTCTTTTACTTCTTTTCTTTGTGAAGTAGTGGATACTGGCCTCAACTTTGTAACAAAAAATAGACCTGGATGGACTCAATATAGTCGATCTTATCCTAAAAGCGCCTTCTGGTTAATCATTCCCTTGCTCAATTTATACCATAGTTTTGGTTGATATTTTTTTATATCTAAAGTTTATTGGTATCCCTTCGGATTTGAATCATGAAATCCAATTCTCTGAAATGGAAAACCTCTAGGGAGCAAAATTCATATTCGATTTAAATAGAAGCTGCATATGTTTTATCAACTGTAAAAGAGAAGAGAGCTTGCGTACCATTGGGAGTATCAAGAGAACTCTGAATCAATAAAGCCATTATCGATTGACACGATGTGCAGGTGGACATCAAGCACCTTATGATCCATAGTGCAACCTAGCAAATTCAGAAAAAATAAGCAGGAGGACCGAGAAAATCAGGTGTACCTGAAAATAGGGAGCGTCCAGGGAGCTATGAAGCAATCAAGACAATTCGACCAGCAGGTGACCTATCAAGCAAAACCGCATGCACCTTTTGATCCAGCCGGCATATGAAAATTTTAAGAACATAAGACTGGGATAGGAAAAAACAGGGGTTGTTGGAAATAGGGAGCGCCCATCTACCAAACTACCATAGTGGAGGTCGCTTATAAGATGAGGACGCGATGTGTGCCAGATGACGATGACAGTATAGAGGGGGTTTTAAACGCAAAAGCAGTGGCGGTTCACTATGGAGGGTGATGAATTATTGTGTGAATCCATTTCGTGTGCATCTGCCGCGGAATCTCATCCATTGTAGAGACAAAATGGATAGTGGAGACAATAAGAGGGGCAGCCGGGAAGATGAACCAATGAGCGAGTTAGTGCACATTTATGGATACTTTGTGGCCTGGAGCACATCGGTCATCATCGACGGTGGCTTGCCGAGGATGCGACGGTTTTTTGCGGCGATAGGAGGTGCAACAGGGAAGACCGCAGAGTGTCGGGCGTGGCGGCAGCTGGCCGGAGGTGCGACTGGATGGAGGAGCGTTGGTAGTGGCAGCGAGAAGAGGGAATCTGATCTATGACCGGAGCGCCGAACATCTACGTTCTTTTCGGATGGCTTGGAACGCCCAAATAAACCAGCTCACCCCATGTACGAGAAGTTGGCTCGGGCAGCCCAGGTGAAAAGTCAAGAAGTGGCCTCGTGCAACCCAGACGTGGCAATAAATCGAGTCGATCGCAACGCATGCAGAGTTCCGTGGTGACGTGTGAACATTTTTTTGTTGAGTTGGCATAGTTGCTGAGGTGGATAGGCTGCATGTCAAGATAAATAGGTTAGTGGGGACGAATCTCTTAGGTATATAGGATATGAACAAACATAAATCATTACGTTGTTTTCCTTGTCCAACGCCAACAATTTGGCATAAAATACTTAATGGGGCTCACAATCATTAAAGATGTCCAAGATAGTATGTTTGCATGTGAATCTTCTCTTCCCTTATTTTTTTTCATGAATTGCATCATTGACCAATGCCATGTTTGTCAACTTTCAATAAATTTTACCACTTGCACTTTTCCATATGTGATGTCATTACTTTCCATAAGATTAGCGTATGATCTTTTTTGTTATTTTCATTGCTATGATTGAAGCATAAAAGTAAATAAGCAAAAACTCAAACTAATCTTTATTATATAACTCTTACTCGATTACATAGATAGACAGGTCACAAAACTAGCACTCAAAAATAGATCATACTGAACTTTTATTCTACTAAATAAAGAAATAACTAAGGATCAAACTAGAAACTAGTAAAGACAATAAAAGTGATGGTGATACGATACCAGGGCACCTCTCCCAAGCTTGACACAAGCCAAGGGGAATGCCCATACCCGTGTACTCAAGTTTCCTTCTTTGGTGATGGTGGTGGTGATGAAGTGGTGGGCTTGTTCTCCGCAATGCTCATGAGCATCTCCTTCAAACTCTGAATTTCTTGGAGCACTTGACGAATTAGTCTCGTGTTCTTTTCTACTTTGGCCATAATTAATATGCTTACTTTCAGGCCACCAAGAACTTGTTCCTGCATAACTTTCTCCTGGACGAGATATGTCCCAATTGGACGGTATGTGCATACGAGGAGTGTTTTCAACCCCGTAATTGTGAACCAAATTATGAAAATTGTTTCGATGTAACCTGTGTAAGGGTCTCCTAGGCGGAATCCCTTCTTATACTTCATGGCTCCTTTGATCGTTCATCGATCTCATGGCTTGATTGGGGTTAGGAATCGTGGAGATGCCAGTGATGACCCACAATTATAGGGGATCAATCTTAGTCCTTTCGATAAGTAAGAGTGTCGAACCCAACAAGGAGCAAAAGGAAATGACAAGTAGTTTTCAGCAAGGTATTCTCTGCAAGCACTGAAATTATAAGTAATGAGTAGTTTGATAGCAGGATAATTTGTAACGAGCAAGTAACGGTAATGGTAACAAAAGTGCAGCAAGGTAGCCCAATCCTTTTGTGGCAAAGGGCAGGCCAAAACGGTCTCTTATGATAAGCAAAACGTTCTTGAGGGTAGATGGGAATTTCATCTAGTCACTTTCATCATGTTGGTTTGATTTGTGTTCGCTACTTTGATAATTTGATATGTGGGTGGACCGGTGCTTCGGTGCTGTTCTTACTTGAACAAACCTCCTACTTATGATTAACCCTCTCGCAAGCATCCGCAACTACAAGAAAAGTATTAAGATAAAATCTAACCATAGCATTAAAATTTTGGATCTAAATCAGTCCCTTACGAAGTAGCGCATAAACTAGGGTTTAAACTTCTGTCACTCACGCAACCCATCATCTAATAACTACTCCACAATGCATTCCCTTAGGCCCTAATAAGGTGAAGTGTCATGTACTCGATGTTCACATGGCACCACTAAGGGAATTACAACATACATACCATCAAAATATCGAACACATATCAAGTTCACATGATTACTTGCAACAAGATTTCTCTCATGACCTCAAGAACAAAAGTAACTACTCACAAATGATAATCATGCTCAAGATCAGAGGGGTATTAAATAGCATAATGGATCCGAACATATAATATTCCACCAAATAAACCATATGGTAATCAACTACAAGAAGTAATCAACACTACTAGTCACCCACAAGCACCACTCTAAGGTTCCGGTACAAAGATTGAACACAAGAGATGAACTGGGGTTTGAGAGGAGATGGTGTTGTTGAAGATGTTGATGGAGATTGCCCTCCCCAATATGGCAGAGTTGTTGGTGATGATGACGACGACGATTTCCTCCTCCGGGAGGGAAGTTCCCCCGGCGGAATCGCTCCGCCGGAGGGCAAAACTGCTCCTGCCCAAGTTCCGCCTCGAGACGACGACGCTTCATCCCGAAAGTCCTCCTCTCATTATTTTTAGGTCAAAATGACTTATATACCAGAAGAGGGGCACCGGAGGTGGGCGAGGAGGGAACAACCCACCAGGGCGCGCCCAGGTGGGTTGCACCCACCTCGTGGGCCTCCTCTGGTAGTTATTTGCTCCAACAATTCTTATATATTCCATAAAAAATCTCCGTGAAGTTTCAGCTCATTTGGAGTTGTGCAGAATAGGTGGCCTGGCGTAGCTTTTTCAGGTCCAGAATTCCAGCTGCAGGTATTCTCCCTCCTTGTGTGAACCTTGCATATTATGAGAGAAAAGGCATTAGAATTACTCCAAAAAGCATTATTATGCATAAAAAAAATAACACTAGGAAAACATGATGCAAAATGGACGTATCAACTCCCCAAGCTTAGACCTCGCTTGTCCGCAAGCGAAAACCGAAATCGAAAACATGTCCACATGCTTAAAGAGAGAGGTGTCAATAAAACAAAATACGGAATAGAAGCATCATGTATATTATTATAACAACAATAAACTTTAACATAAAACTTTATCATAGAACCTCTATCATATAACTTCTATCATAGACTTCTGATGAAAAAGTAACAATTCATCACAACATCAAAGAATAAAGCATAAACTCTATTGAAAACCAACAAACTATGTTGTCAGTCAACTTTGCAACTACAATTGTGTTGGGGAACGTAGTATTTCAAAAAAATTACCTACGATCACGAAAGATCTATCTAGGAGAAGCATAGCAACGAGCGTGGAGAGTGTGTCCATGTACCCTCGTAGACCAAAAGCGGAAGCGTTTAGTAACGCGGTTGATGTAGTGGAACGTCTTCGCGATCCAACCGATCCAAGTACCGAACGCACGGCACCTCCGCGATCTACACACGTTCAGCTCGGTGACGTCCCATGAACTCTTGATCCAGTTGAGGCTGAGGGAGAGTTTCGTCAGCACGACGGCATGGTGACGGTGATGATGAAGTTACCGACGCAAGGCTTCGCCTAAGCACTATGACAATATGACCGAGGTGGAAAACTGTGGAGGGGGGCACCGCACACGACTAATGATCAACTTGTGTGTCTATGGGGTGCCCCCTCCCCCGTATATAAAGGAGGGGAGGAGGGGGACGGCCGGCCCTAAGGGGCGCGCCCAAGGGGGGAATCCTACTCCAAATAGGAATCGCGCCCCCTTCCTAGTCCAAGTAGGAGAACAAGGAAGGAGAGGGAGAGGGGGAGGGAAAGAGGGGCCGCGCCCCCTTCCCCTAGTCCTATTCGGACTCCCCTTGGGGGGGGGGGCGCCACCTCTTGGCTGCTGCCCTCTCTCTCCCCTAAGGCCCACTAAGGCCCATTACTTCCCTGAGGGGTCCCGGTAACCCCTCCGGCACTCCGGTTTTATCCGAAATTATCCGGAACACTGCCGGTGTCCGAATAACATGGTCCAATATATCAATCTTTATGTCTCGACCATTTCGAGACTCGTCATGTCCGTGATCTCATCCGGGACTCCGAACAACCTTCGGTACATCAAATCACATAACTTATAATACAAATCGTCATCGAACGTTAAGCGTGCAGACCCTACGGGTTCGAGAACTATGTAGACATGACCGAGACACATCTCCGGTCAACAACCAATAGCAGAACCTGGATGCTCATATTGGCTCCTACATATTCTATGAAGATCTTTATCGGTCAAATCGCATAACAACATACGTTGTTCCCTTTGTCATCGGTATGTTACTTGCCCGAGATTCGATCGTCGGTATCATCATACCTAGTTCAATCTCGTTACCGACAAGTCTCTTTACTCGTTCCGTAATGCATCATCCTGCAACTAACTCATTAGTCACATTGCTTGCAAGGTTTATAGTGATGTGCATTACCGAGAGGGTCCAGAGATACCTCTCTGACAATCGGAGTGACAAATCCTAATCTCGATCTATGCCAACTCAACAAACACCATCGGAGACACCTGTAGAGCATCTTTATAATCACCTAGTTACGTTGTGACGTTTGATAGCACACTAAGTGTTCCTCCGGTATTCGGGAGTTGCATAATCTCATAGTCATAGGAACATGTATAAGTCATGAAGAAAGCAATAACAATAAACTAAATGATCATAGTGCTAAGATAATGGATGGGTCTTGTCCATCACATCATTCTCTAATGATGTGATCCCGTTCATCAAATGACAACACATGTCTATGGCTAGGAAACTTAACCATCTTTGATTTACGAGCTAGTCTAGTAGAGGCATACTAGGGACACTCTGTTTGTCTTTGTATTCACACATGTACTAAGTTTCCGGTTAATACAATTCTAGCATGAATAATAAACATTTATCATGATATAAGGAAATATAAATAACAACTTTATTATTTCCTCTAGGGCATATTTCCTTCAGTCTCCCACTTGCACTAGAGTCAATAATCTAGATTACATAGTAATGATTCTAACACCCATGGAGTCTTGGTGCTCATCATGTTTTGCTCGTGAGAGAGGCTTAGTCAACGGGTCTACAACATTAAGATCCGTATGTATCTTGCAAATCTCTATTCTCCCTCCTTGACTTGATCGCGGGTGGAATTGAAGCGTCTCTTGATGTGCTTGGTTCTCTTGTGAAATCTGGATTCCTTGGCCAACACAATTGCACCAGTATTGTCACAAAAGATTTTCATTGGACCCGATGCACTAGGTATGACACCTAGATCGGATATAAACTCCTTCATCCAGACTCCTTCATTTGCTGCTTCTGAAGCAACTATGTACTCCGCTTCACACGTAGATCACGCCATGACGCTATGCTTGGAACTGCACCAACTTACAGCTCCTCCATTCAATATAAATACATATCCGGTTTGTGACTTAGAGTCATCCGGATCAGTGTCAAAGCTTGCATCGACGTAACCATTTACGACAAGCTCTTTGTCACCTCCATAAATGAGAAACATATCCTTAGTCTTTTTTAGGTATTTCAGGATGTTCTTGACCGCTGTCCAGTGATCCACTCCTGGATTACTTTGGTACCTACCTGCTAAACTAAAGGCACACATCAGGTCTGGTACACAGCATTGCATACATGATAGAACCTATGGCTGAAGCATAGGGAATGACTTTCATTTTCTCTCTATCTTCTGCAGTGGTCGGGCATTGAGTCTGACTCAACTTCACACCTTGTAACATAGGCAAGAACCCTTTCTTTGCTTGATCCATTTTGAACTTCTTCAAAACTTTATCAAGGTATGTGCTTTGTGAAAGTCCAATTAAGCGTCGTGGTCTATCTCTATAGATCTTGATGCCCAATATATAAGCAGCTTCATCGAGGTCTTTCATTGAAAAATTCTTATTCAAGTATCCTTTTATGCTATCCAAAAATTTAGCTTCATTTTCGATTAACAATATGTCATCCACATATAATATCAGAAATGCTACAGAGCTCCCACTCACTTTCTTGTAAATACAGGCTTCTCCAAAAGTCTGTATAAAACCATATGCTTTGATCACACAATCAAAGCGTATATTCCAACTCCGAGATGCTTGCACCAGTCCATAAATGGATCGCTGGAGCTTGCACACTTTGTTAGCACCTTTTGGATCGACAAACCTTCTGGTTGCATCATATACAACTCTTCTTTAAGATATCCATTAAGGAATACAGTTTTGACATCCATTTGCCAAATTCCATAATCATAAAATGTGGCAATTGCTAACGTGATTCGGACGAACTTAAGCATCACTACGGGTGAGAAGGTCTCATCGTAGTCAAATCCTTGAACTTGTTGAAAACCTTTCACAACAAGTCGAGCTTTGTAGACAGTAACATTACCGTCAGCGTCAGTCTTCTTCTTGAAGATCCATTTATTCTCTATGGCTTGCCAATCATCGGGCAAATCAACCAAAGTCCACACTTTTTTTTATCATACATGGACCCCATCTCAGATTTCATGGCCTCAAGCCATTTCGCGGAATCTTGGCTCATCATCGCTTCCTCATAGTTCATAGGTTCGTCATGGTCGAGTAACATGACTTCCAGAACATGATTACCATACCATTCTAGTGCTGATCTTACTCTGGTTGACCTACGAGGTTCGGTAGTAACTTGATCGGAAGTTTCATGATCATCATCATTAGCTTCCTCACTAATTGGTGTAGGAATCACTGGAACTGATTTCTGTGATGAACCATTTTCCAATAAGGGAGCAGGTACAATTACCTCATCAAGTTCTACTTTCCTCCCACTCACTTATTTCGAGAGAAACTCCTTCTCTAGAAAGGATCCATTCTTAGAAACGGATATCTTGCCTTCGGATCTGTGATAGAAGGTGTACCCAACAGTCTCCTTTGGGTATCCTATGAAGACACATTTCTCCGATTTGGGTTCGAGCTTATCAGGTTGAAGCTTTTTCACATAAGCATCACAGCCCCAAACTTTAAGAAACAACAACTTGGGTTTATTGCAAAGCCATAGTTCATACGGTGTTGTCTCAACGGATTTAGATGGTGCCCTATTTAACGTGAATGCAGCCGTCTCTAAAGCATAATCCCAAAACGATAGCGGTAAATCAGTAAGAGACATCATAGATCGCACCATATATAATAAAGTACGATTACGACATTCGGACACACCATTACGCTGTGGTGTTCTGGGTGGCATTAGTTGGAAACTATTCTGCATTGTTTAAATGAAGACCAAACTCGTAACTCAAATATTCACCTCCATGATCAGATCGTAGAAACTTTGTTTTCTTGTTAGGATACTTCAATCTGAAATTCTTTGAACTTTTCAAATGTTTCAGACTTATGTTTCATCAAGTAGATATACCCATATCTGCTCAAATCATCTGTGAAGGTCAGAAAATAACGATACCCGCCACGAGCATCAACACTCATCGGACCGCATACATCAGTATGTATTATTTTCAATATATTTGTTGCTCGCTCCATTGTTCCAGAGAACGGAGTCTTAGTCATCTTGCCCATGATGCATGGTTCGCAAGCATCAAGTGATTCATAATCAAGTGATTCCAAAAGCCCATCAACATGGAGTTTCTTCATGCGCTTTACACCAATATGACCTAAACGGCAGTACCACAAATAAGTTGCACTATCATTATTGAACTTATATCCTTTGGCTTCAATACTATGAATATGTGTATCACTACTATCGAGATTCAATAAAAATAGACCACTCATCAAGGGTGCATGACCATAAAAGATATTACTCATATAAATAGAACAAACATTATTCGCTGATTTAAATGAATAACCGTCTCGCATCAAACAAGATCCAGATATAATTTTCATGCTTAACGCTGGCACCAAATAACAATTATTCAGGTCTAAAACTAATCCCGAAGGTAGATGTTGAGGTAGCGTGCCGACGGCGATCACATCGACTTTGGAACCATTTCCCACGCGCATCGTCGCCTCGTCCTTAGCCAATCTTCACTTAATCCATAGCCCCTGTTTCAAGGGTCAAATGTGAGCAACAAAACCAGTATCAAATACCCAGGCGCTACTACGAGCATTAGTCAGGTACACATCAATAACATGTGTATCAAATATACCTTTCACTTTGCCATCCTTCTTATCCGCCAAATACTTGGGGCAGTTCCGCTTCCAGTGACCAGTCCCTTTGCAGTAGAAGCACTCAGTCTCAGGCTTAGGTCCAGATTTGGGCTTCTTCACTTCAGCAGCAACTTGCTTGTCGTTCTTCTTGAAGTTCCCCTTCTTCCCTTTGCCCTTTTTCTTGAAACTAGTGGTCTTGTTAACCATCAACACTTGATGCTCCTTCTTGATCTCTACCTCCGTAGCCTTTAGCATCGCGAGTAGCTCGGGAATTGTCTTATCCATCCCTTGCATATTATAGTTCATCATGAAACTTTTGTATCTTTGTGGCAGTGATTGAAGAACTCTGTCAATGACACTATCAACCGGAAGATTAACTCCCAGCTGAGTCAAGTGATTGTGGTACCCAGACATTCTGAGTATATGTTCACTGACAGAACTATTCTCCTCCATTTTGCAGCTGTAGAACTTATTGGAGACTTCATATCTCTCAATCCGGGCATTTGCTTGAAATATTATCTTCAACTCTGAAAGTGCGTTATATCGACTAGAGGGGGGGGGGGTGAATAGGCGATTTTTATGAATTCTTCACTAAGGAATTTCAGGGTGAGGAAATTCCTAAGTGAAGAACTACTTGCAGCGGAATAAGTACTCAGATGCTAACATAGCAGAATAGAAGCATGGTCATCATGATGAAATGAAAACAAGCACAGAGTATAGAAAGCGTAAACACAGGATAAAACAGGATGAAGACAAACAGACTGAAGAAATTGAACTGAGGAAATTGAGAAAGTTTTCAGTCAAAGTCTTCAAACAGATATGAACAAGCACACAAGACAGTAATGAGGAAATGAAAGAGTTGAGGAAATAGAACCAGTAGGCTTGGTGAAGACAATGATTTGGTAGACCAGTTCCAACTGCTGTGACAGTTGTACGTCCGGTTGGAGCGGCTAGGTATTTAAACCTGAGGACACACAGTCCCGGACACACAGTCCTCACCGTATTCTCCTTGAATGATATCATCAACATATATTTGGCACACAAATAATTCACCATCATAAGATTTAGTGAAAAGAGTTGGGTCAAGTGAACCGGGTTTGAAGCCTTTCTTCATGAGGAATTCCTTCAAAGTATCATACCACGCCCGAGGGGCCTGCTTGAGGCCATAGAGGGCCTTATTGAGTCTGAAGACTTTGTCAGGATGCTTTGGATCTTCAAAACCTGGGGGTTGAGCAACATATACTTCTTCCTCAAGCTTACCATTGAGGAATGCACTTTTCACATCCATTTGATATAAAGTGATATCATGATGGTTAGCATAAGCAAGTAGTATGCGAATAGCCTCAAGTCTAGCAACAAGTGCAAAAGTTTCATCGAAATCAATTCCTTCAACCTGTGTGTAGCCTTGAGCTACAAGCCGTGCCTTATTCCTCACCACAAGGCCATTTTCATCTTGCTTGTTGCGGTAGATCCACTTTGTGCCAATGATATTGTGCTTGCGAGGATCTGGACGTTTGACCAGTTCCCAGACGTTGTTGAGCTTGAATTGATGTAATTCCTCTTGCATAGCTTGAATCCACTCAGGCTCCAGAAATGCTTCATCTACCTTAGTGGGCTCTGTGATAGAGACGAAAGCAAAGTGCCCACAAAAGTTAGAAAAATGTGAAGCTTTTGAGCGTGTGAGAGGACCTGGAACGTTGATGTCGCTGATGATTTTCTCAATCTGCACTTCGTTTGCAACACGAGGATGAGCGGGTTGTTGTCGAGGAATTTGATCAGCATTTTCTTTAGCAACATTTTCTTCAGGTGCATCAGCATGACGTTCTTCACGTTCTGGAATGACTTCTTCAACAGATTCTTCGGTGGGAATGACATCCTCAGTAGCCTTGAACTTGATAGTTTCCTCAGGTGACTATTCATCTAACATAGAAGGTAGGTGCTCTCTTTGCGAGCCATCAGTTTCATCGAACCGCACATCTACAGTTTCAACAACCTTGTGGTGAATGGTGTTGAAGACTCTGTAGGTGTGCGAGTCCTTTCCGTAACCAAGCATAAAACCTTCACGTACTTTCGGTGCAAATTTAGAATTGTGATGAGGATCTCTAATCCAACATTTAGCACCGAAGACTTTGAAATAACTCACATTGGGTTTCTTGTCAGTGAGGAGTTCATATGCAGTCTTCTTGAAGAATTTGTGAAGATATACCCTGTTGATGATGTGGCACGCGGTATCAATTGCCTCAATCCAGAAACGACGAGGTGTCTTGTATTAATCAAGCATAGCGCGAGCCATCTCAACAAGAGTTCTGTTCTTGCGCTCCACGACGCCATTTTGCTGAGGAGTATAAGGAGCAGATAACTCATGAGTAATACCAAGTTCATCAAGATAGTCATCAAGACCAGAATTCTTGAACTCAGTTCCATTGTCACTTCTGATGTGCTTGATCTTCACACCAAAGTTGGTTGAAGCCCTTGAGGAAAATCGTTTGAAGACTTCCTGCACCTCATGTTTGTAAGTGACAATATGCACCCATGTGTAACGAGAGTAATCATCAACAATAACAAAGCCATATAGAGATGCATCATTTGTAACTGCAGAATAATGATTAGGACCAAAGAGATCCATGTGAAGCAATTCAAATGGTCGAGTGGTAGTCATGATTGTCTTCGCCGGATGTTTGGCCTTGGTCATCTTTCCAGCTTCACAGGCTCTGCACAAGTGATCCTTGAGGAATTTGAAATTCTCAATGCCAATGACATGCTTCTTCTTCGCGAGTGTGTGCAAGTTCCTCATCCCAGCATGACCAAGTCGTCGATGCCACAGCCAGCCTTCTGAAGCTTTTGCAAGTAGACATATAGCCGGTTGTGGTCCTGTAGAGAAATCAACAATATACATATCTCCTCTCCTAAAGCCTTCGAAGACTTTGGAATTGTCAGCTTCCATGATCATAACACAACGATACTTGCCAAAGATAACAACCATATCAAGATCACAAAGCATTGAGACAGACATGAGGTTGTATCCTAAGGACTCGACAAGCATGACTTTGTCCATGTGTCGATCCTTTGAGATCGCAACCTTACCTAGACCCAATACCTTGCTTTTGCCTTTGTCATCGAAGATGATATGCTTCAGATGCGATGGATATAAGGGAACATCCATCAATAGATTCTTGTCACCAGTCATGTGATTTGTACATCCACTATCAAGGACCCACTCATTGGCTTTGGGTTGATCATCTTGCAGATGAATTAGTGCAGCTTACGAACTCATATACTTCATCAGTGAAGAATATGACATCAATTTCATCAGATCAATTTCATCAAGCAATAAAACAGATAAAGCAGTATGAGGACGTGAGAAATGAGGATTCATTTCCTCATGATTAGCCTGTGTCCTTTCAGGCAATTTCAGGTCTCCAGCAATTTCTTCAGACGTTTAAGCACGTCTGGAGACCTGACCCTGCAGAAGAAATTAGTTCTTTTTCTTCACCCACATCTGAAGGAGTGGCAAAGAGTTCATCATTCTGCGGGCACCATAGGAGAACGGTGGCATTGAAACCAGTCCACTTCGTTTCACATAAGAGGAGTTAGGGTAAGCATATGAATAAGCAGAGAAATTCTTCGAGGACTTATGAACATAATGATTAGAAGAATAATGCTCATACTCATAGCCCTTAAATCTTCCCTGCGAAATAGAAGGGTTAGCACGATGATGTTCATATGAGGACTTTGATCCTTTTGAGAGAATTTGATTCACGTGCGGAATTTGGTCTGTATGAGGATTGGATCCATATGAAAAATTTGGTCCATATGAAGAATTTGATCTGGGGTTCCTATTCTTCACAGGTGGTGTCATGATGACATTCACCTGAAGATTTTCAAGGCACCTTTTGGGAACCCAGATTTTCTTCATAGGGGAACCGTTCCTGCAGTTAGTGCCAACATATCTAGTAAATACTTCACCATTCTGATTCTTGAACAGTTTATAATTGGAGTCAAATGACTCATCAGAAGAATGAGGAGATTCACATGTAAAGCCAGATAAGGTAGATGGATCTACTGGAGGTCCCTTTGCAGCAACCCATGAGGTTTTGGGATACTGCTCAGGCTTCCAGTATGTCCCATCAGCATTGAGTTTCCTCTCAAAGGCAATACCCTCTTTCCTAGGGTTCCTGTTGAGGATCTTCTTTTAAGCACATCACAAAGAGCCTGATGCCCTTTAAGGCTTTTGTACATGTCTGTCATGTATAATTCCTTCAGCCCTGCATCGTCAGTAATACCCGCAGTATCCTCAGATGAGGAATTAGTGATAGCAGAGGTAGGTGAAGAATTTATAACATTAGAAGCATTTGAACATTCAGGTGAAGAATTAGCAGATTCTTGTTCAATGCACTTCAAACATGAAGGAATAAATTCTTCCTGAGCAGTGCTGATTTGTTGCGCAAGTAATGAATCGCGTTCCTTCTGAAGATCTTCATAACTCACCCTTAGCTTTTCAAGATCTTGCTTTCTTTGAACAAATTCAAAAGAAAGCTTCTCATGATCAGATAAGAGAGTGTTATGATGACTTTGAAGGGTGTCAAACTTAGACTGAACTCTCTGAAGACTATCAGCCAAAGCTTTCGACTGATCCATTTCTTCACCCAACATATCATCACTTTTATCCAGCATGTATTGAACTTTTTCCAAAGCTCTTTGTTGTTTAGTGGCAAGGGAAACAAGTTTGACATAACTTGGTCCAAATTCATCAGCAGATTCATCATCATTGGACTTGGATAGGTAGCATTCAGTTACCTTAGCACCTTTTGCCATAAGGCATGGTGTGGAGGATGATGATTCTGGTTCGAATGTCATCGCTTTGAGTGATTCCTTGAAATCCTCAAACCAAGGATCATGACGGGTTCGATGACCTTCATAGACCTCAGAGAGACAGTCCCAGATAAGCTTCGCATGATTGATATGCATGATATTCCCGAACTAATTTTGAGAGAGACATGAGCAAATGATGTCCTTCGCCGTGAGGTTGAGAAGAGTGTACTTGCGAATGTCATCAGCTTCCGCCATCTTGCACAGATCGGTAAGACCAATCTAAGTGACGGTCCACAACTCGTTGTTCATCGCCATGAGGCGCTTCTTCATCATGGCCTTCCACTTGAGATAATCATGACCGTCAAATATGGTGCATGACACGGTCTTCATTCCTACGGTCGACATAACTAAAACCCCAGGCGGTTAAACCAAAATCACACAGAACAAGGGAGTACCTTGCTCTGATACCAATTGAAAGTGCGTTATATCGACTAGAGGGGGGGTGAGTAGGCAATTTTTATGAATTCTTCACTGAGGAATTTTAGGGTGAGGAAATTCCTAAGTGAAGAACTACTTGCAGCGCAATAAGTACTCAGATGCTAACATAGCAGAACAAAAGCATGGTCATCATGATGAAATGAAAACACGCACAGAGTACAAAAAGCGTAAACATAGGATAAAACAGGATGAAGACAAACAGACTGAAGAAATCGAACTGAGGAAATTGAGAAAGTCTTCAGTCAAAGTCTTCAAACAGATATGAACAAGCACACAAGACAGTAATGAGGAAATGAAAGAGTTGAGGAAATAGAACCAGTAGGCTTGGTGAAGACAATGATTTGGTAGACCAGTTCCAACTACTGTGACAGTTGTACGTCTGGTTGGAGCGGCTAGGTATTTAAACCTGAGGACACATAGTCCCGGACACACAGTCCTCACCGTATTCTCCTTGAGCTAAGGTCACACAGACCTCGCCCAATCACTCGTGGTAAGTCTTCAGGTGACTTCCAAACCTTCACAAACTCGGTCACTCGGCAATCCACAATTTCCTTTTGGATGCTCTAGACCAAGACGCCTAACCGTCTGGAAGATGCACATCCTACAAAGGTAACAAGCATCGGATCCACGCAGGATCAATCTCTTCAATGATGCTCAATCACTTTGGTTTTGTAGGTGTTTGGGTTTGGGTTTCCTCACTTGATGATTTTAGCTCAAAGTCCTCGGAGGATGGGATGCTCTCAAATGACAAGTGTCAGTTTCTCTCGGAGCAGCCAACCAGCTAGTGGTTGTAGGGGGCGGCTATTTATAGCCTAGGGAGCAGCCCGACATGATAAGACATAAATGCCCTTCAATGATATGACCGTTAGGTGGGTAGATATTTTGGGACAGCTGGCGCGTAGCATAGCAACGGTCGTAAATTTGACTATCAAGTTCCTCAGGGCTATCATGTTCCTCACTTGTAGGCAATCCGCACTGGCGAATTCCTAACTCCTCAGTCAGAACTAATTCCTTAGAGACCAGAAGAACTTCGTCTCTGTCACTGAATAAATTGACCGAGCTGTATGAGATTTCCAATGGCTTCACTCGAAGGGATTGGTAGATGTAGGATTTTGAGTTGAGCATCACATGGAAATTTTTCCTTAGTATTTCCTCGACCCCCTTTAACAGTACGGTGTTTCCTATGACTCAAGTAAGAGAAAATGAAACTACGAAAACAAAAGTCTTCACGCTTCATGTTCCTCGAATGAATACCAAGTCTTCAGGCTCACACCAATTTCTTCACTTTCAAAATCTTCAGAAATCCAAAGTCTTCAGTCGAAGAACTTCATTTTTAGGGGTCGACTTTCTCTGTAAATATCAAACTCCTCATAGACTTATAGACCTATGTACACTCACAAACGCATCAGTCCCTTAACCTATAAGTCTTCAATACACCAAAATCACTAAGGGGCACTAGATGCACTTACAATCTCCCCCTTTTTGGTGATTGATGACAATATAGGTTAAGTTTTCAACGGGGATAAACATATGAAGTGTAAATACTGATATTGAGGAATTTGATTGGAAGATATAGAAGAACTCCCCCTGAAGTTGTGCATAGTGAGGAATTAGCTTTTGAAGCAATGCACACTTGAAGAGTAGTATCATGGAGATCTCCCCCTATATCTTGTAATTCATACACGCATTTGACATATAATATGAAGAATTTGAAATGCATGAAGAATTATGGTGACTGATGTAATTCAGCATGCGTGCATTAACATTAATGAGGAATAAGTATGCAGAAGAACACAACAAAAGTATCAGACCACCATAGGGTTTAAGATTACAACTCGATCCAGCAAAGTCTTCAAAAGAACGAGAGTTGTAACTTAGCAAAAAAACACGCCCATATAGGTAGACCCGCTTGAAGACTAACTCAAATTTCTCCCCCTTTGTCACCAAATGACCAAAAGGATCGAAAATGAGGACTAACGCCCGTGAAGAATATCATGTTGATGAAGGAGCACCGGCGTTGTTGGGGTCGTTTGTTGTTGTAGGGCCTGCCGCAGTGTCATCCAAGTCTTCATGCTCGTCCGTGTCGCGTGATGAAGAATATGAGCTGGCCACCAAGGAGGGAACTTTGACCTTCTTGAATTTCTTCGCTGGTGGCTGAGACCAGTCAAAGTCCTGCTTGAGACCCATTTGCTTCAGATCTTCTTCACCATACAGATGTGACAGAACAGCCCAGGTGCGACCGAAGACTTCATGGAGGTAGTAATGGTTTTTCTTCACTGCATTGTGTGTAGCAGTCATGTTGTGAAGAATAGAACCAAACTGGCGCTTAACCCATTTGTGGTTGCGATCGACCTTCTGGTGAAGACGGAGCAGAAGCTCACGATCAGTCATTACCCTTGGAGCTGAGGCTTGAGGATTTGGCTTTGAGGCATTAGCGGCAGAGTCATGAGTGGCAGAGTCATCATTGGTGGAGTAAGATGCAGCTTTGTGAAATTGGCCATCCAATGGACGAATGCCTTCATCAATAACAGCAGCTGCCTTGCCCTTTTCGTCAGTTGAGGAAAATGTTCGCTTGAGGACTTCAATGGAGGGCAAGTAGCTGAGATGATTCTGAAAATCAGCCTTGTAGTTGAGTGAAGACCTTGTTCTGAGGAATCTCATAATCCACGAGGCATAAGGCTTCAACTCAAACGGAGAGAGTGCAACATTTGCTAGAGTGCTCATGAAGAAATCATGATAGTTGACAAGAATTCCATACATGATGTTGAACAGCAGATTCTTCATGATGCCAACGACTTCTTCATCATTCGAGTCATGGCCTTTGATTGGACTCAATGTCATTGACGGAATGCGATAGACAGTCCTTGGTACATACAACAATTCCTTCACGCGAAATTTGGTCCTTGGGGCTTGACCGGGCTTCAGCAGCTTCATTAACACTTGCATGTAATGAGCAGTAAGTTCAGGTTCATGGTACAGACAACGAGCACCTTCAAGGGGAGGACTGACTGGCAGGGCATGAAGCAATTCAGAGGCCGGTGCTTTGAAGTGAGTATTTTCAGTCATCCAGTCCAATACCCAAGAGTTTACATCATCAGCATCTCCTGTGATGTGCAGCGTTGCATAGAACTGAAGAATAAGCTCTTAATTCCAATCAACAATGTCAGTGCAAAAGTTGAGCAGTCCTGCATCATGAAGCACACTGAGGACTAGGGTGAAGCAAGGCAGTGATTCCATGTCCACATGTGGAATATGCTCATGGTCGAAGACTTTGTGTTTGTTGAAAAGCAGTGAAGAATAGAAGTTGGCTTGGCTGACAGTCCAGAAGCGCTTCCTTCTAAGACGAGCAGAGTCATAAGGGTTGTACTCGGTGAAGAACACATGCTTGCCGAAGAAGTCATCAGCCTTGAATTTTTGCTTCTTCGAGAAGGGATCCTATGGCATGGGTTGAGGTGTATCAGTCAATTGCATCACAACCTCAGGAATCGCAATCTCAGGATCCACAGGCTGAGGAATTTTAGGTTCTTCTTCAGTGGCATCCTGGGTCTTCAATTCTTCAGCAGTAATTTCATCAGCACTAGTGGCTGGAATCTCTTCATGGACAGATGGAGTGGGGTGTGGTTCTTCAGATCCCATTTGAACTCCAGTATTCACTGGGGACTAAGGAATTTGTTGAAGAGGTGTGAACAGAGGGGAATTGGAGTGCTGACTTTCCCAAAAGTCATCGTTCATCACGGGCGTTGTCCACCCAATGTCCACATCGTCATCTTCATAACTCTTTTCTTCAACGCCGGCCTCTTCAGCAGTGAACTGAGGCATGGGCGATGAGACGATTGGGGTTGAAGGGATAGCATCCACTTCAGTTTCTTCATCCAACTGCTCTGACGAAGCAGCAGAAGGAATTTCTTCATTGGATCCGCTTGGGATCACATATTCTTCATCAAACGGAACAAGTTCCTTCGATGGCATGCTTGAGACTGGAACAACATCAATTGGATTCCCGAACGATCTAGTCAATTTCTTCATCTTCTTCGGAGCTGAAGAATCTGATGAAGTCGATGCTTTCATTTTCTTCACAGCTGCGCGCTCTGCAGCCTTGGTCTTCTTCACATCTGATGTAGAAGGAAGAATTGGACTCGGGGTAGGTGCAGGAGGAGCAGAGGGAATTGGCTCATTTACTTCAGGCACAACTGATGCAGTTGCCCTGGCATTTTCAGTTTCTTCAAGCACAGCCGTTGAAGCTTCAACTGTCCTAACAGTTTCTTCAGGCGCAACACTAGTGGTTGCCCTGGTAGAGTCATCAGAGGCTGGAATGCAGTCATCAGCCCTGACACTTGCAGTTTCATCAGCAGCCTGATTTTCATCAGTGGTGCTGGCATGTTCTTCTGTAGGCTGAGTAGATGCCTCAGCCTGAGGAATTTCCTGTTGCGTTGGGGCTGCAACATTGGTAGTGAAATTCTCAGTAATCTTCACAAATCTGACTTTGGCTCCAAGCCAGTCAGCATAGTAGCGATCAAATTCATCACTCAGTTGCTTGATCTCTGATTGCAGAGCTACAAGTTCTTCAGGTGAAAGCTTCAAGATGTTTGGTTCAGAAAGCGCTCTTCCTTGAACTGTGCTTTCTTCACCTTCCTCCCTTGTTCTTAATTCCATTTCTCTTCATCAATGAAGGCAGTCAACACATGACTTTGACCAGGAGTGAGGTTCATCTCAGGTAGAGGTGTGTTGGGGCCCTTGTGCCACAAGTCGATGAAATCGAGGATCAACTTTGGATCCAACATCAATGGCACATTACTGCCTTTGGCTCTAGCGGCCCTGTGCTGCCTGTCTTTGATGATTTCAGCAAGTTCTTCATCATCAGCTTCGTCGTCTTCGGACAGTACTTGAAAGGCGACATGCTTCTTGTGAGGACTTGGTCGAGAACCTCGTCCAGCGGTGGCCTTTGTCTTCAGCAGTGTGGGGCCTGTTGAGGAATGTGGAGGAGCTGGAGAAATAGCAGAGGCTCCTGAGGCAATAGAGATGCCTCTAGTCCTTTGGCACGAGGCGAGATGCACATGTGCTGAGGATTTGGACAGAGGAGTTGAAGACTTTTGTGGAGCTAGAGCAGCTTGAGGAATTGGCCGTGAGGGCTTTGCTGAGGTGCTGGGCCATGAGGGCATTGCAGATGAGCTCGGCTGTGAGGACTTTGATGCAGAAGCCATGGGCTTGTGTGCAGGCTTCTTAGGCATGGTCTTCTTAGGCTTGCTTGCAGAGGCCTCAACAGTAGCAGCAGCAGAATCTTCATTGAATTTCTTCACTGCTTCTTTGGCCATTTTGGCTAGCTTAGCTTGTCGCTTGGCCCATTCCTTGGGAAATTCTTCACCTCTTCGGATGCTAGAGGGATCAGCAACTTGGCCAGGTTCCAATGGAGGTCTAGGGCATGGAGGGTGTACAGCGAATTTCTTCATGTACTTGGGTGTAACATAACGATATTCCCTCCATTCCCGTGCCCATCTCCTTTCAATCCTCTGTATGCGCACTTTGCGCTGATTTTTAGTCTCCTTGCCATGTTTGGCCTCATCAGGAGTGCAATATTCCTCATAGATATCCTCAGGGATTTCAAACACTGTGTTGACATCCAATTTCTTACCTCCCTTCTGAGGTTTCTTTCCATCAGCCATTTTATTCAGCTGAGGGTTTTGAACTATTGAGTTCTCTGAGGAGGTGTGCAACTTTTCTTTGAGGAATGCTACAAATGAGTTAAGTTGATGAGAACCTAGTGATTCAGCAGTGGATGTGTGTACCTGTGAACAGAATATAGTTGCGAAGAATTTGGAGAGGTCATATGCGTTCTCAGAGGTTTTTGCAAAAAGAACAAGTTTGAGGAATTTGGAGAGGTCATATGCAGCGGAATAAGTACTCAGATGCTAACATAGCAGAACAGAAGCATGGTCATCATGATGAAATGAAAACAAGCACAGAGTACAGAAAGCGTAAACACAGGATAAAACAGGATGAAGACAAACAGACTGAAGAAATTGAACTGAGGAAATTGAGAAAGTCTTCAGTCAAAGTCTTCAAACAGATATGAACAAGCACACAAGACATTAATGAGGAAATGAAACAGTTGAGGAAATATAACCAGTAGGCTTGGTGAAGACAATGATTTGGTAGACCAGTTCCAACTGCTGTGACAATTGTACGTCTGGTTGGAGCGGCTAGGTATTTAAACCTGAGGACACATAGTCCCGGACACACAGTCCTCACTGTATTCTCCTTGAGCTAAGGTCACACAGACCTCGTCCAATCACTCGTGGTAAGTCTTCAGGTGACTTCCAAACCTTCACAAACTCGGTCACTCGGCGATCCACAATTTTCTTTTTGATGCTCTAGACCATGACACCTAACCGTCTGGAAGATGCACATCCTTCAAAGGTAACAAGCATCGGATCCACGCAGGATCAATCTCTTCAGTGATGCTCAATCACTTTGGTTTTGTAGGTGTTTGGGTTTGGGTTTCCTCACTTGATGATTTTAGCTCAAAGTCCTTGGAGGATGGGATGCTCTCAAATGATAAGTGTCAGTTTCTCTCGGAGCAGCCAACCAGCTAGTGGTTGTAGGGGGCGGCTAGTTATAGCCTAGGGAGCAGCCCGACATGATAAGACATAAATGCCCTTCAATGATATGACCGTTAGGTGGGTAGATATTTTGGGATAGCTGGCGCGTAGCACAGCAACGGTCGTAAATTTGACTATCAAGTTCCTCAGGGCTATCATGTTCCTCACTTGTAGGCAATCCGCACTGGCGAATTCCTAACTCCTCAGTCAGAACTAATTCCTTAGAGACCAGAAGAACTTCGTCTCTGTCACTCAAGAAATTGATTGAGCTGTATGAGATTTCCAATGGCTTCACTCGAAGGGATTGGTAGATGTAGGATTTTGAGTTGAGCATCACATGGAAATTTTTCCTTAGTATTTCCTCGACCCCCTTTAACAGTACGGTGTTTCCTATGACTCAAGAAAGATAAAATAAAACTACGAAAACAAAAGTCTTCATGCTTCATGTTCCTCGAATGAATACCAAGTCTTCAGGCTCACACCAATTTCTTCACTTTCAAAATCTTCAGAAATCCAAAGTCTTCAGTCGAAGAACTTCATTTTTAGGGGTTGACTTTCTCTGTAAATATAAAACTCCTCATAGACTTATAGACCTATGTACACTCACAAACGCATCAGTCCCTTAACCTATAAGTCTTCAATACACCAAAATCACTAAGGGGCACTAGATGCACTTACAATCTCCCCCTTTTTGGTGATTGATGACAATATAGGTTAAGTTTTCAACGGGGATAAACATATGAAGTGTAAATACTGATATTGAGGAATTTGATTGGAAGATATAGAAGAACTCCCCCTGAAGTTGTGCATAGTGAGGAATTAGCTTTTGAAGCAATGCACACTTGAAGAGTAGTATCATGGAGATCTCCCCCTATATCTTGTAATTCATACATGCATTTGACATATAATATGAAGAATTTGAAATGCATGAAGAATTATGGTGACTGATGTAATTCAGCATGCGTGCATTAACATTAATGAGGAATAAGTATGCAGAAGAACACAACAAAAGTATCAGACCACCATAGGGTTTAAGATTACAACTCGATCCAGCAAAGTCTTCAAAAGAATGAGAGTTGTAACTTAGCAAAAAAAACATGCCCATATAGGTAGACCCGCTTGAAGACTAACTCAAATTTCTCCCCCTTTGTCATCAAATGACCAAAGGGATGGAAAATGAGGACTAATGCCCCTGAAGAATATCATGTTGATGAAGGAGCGCCAGCGTTGTTGGGGTCGTTTGTTGTTGTAGGGCCTGCCGCAGTGTCGTCCAAGTCTTCATGCTCGTCTGTGTTGCGTGATGAAGAATATGAGCTGGCCACCAAGGAGGGAACTTTGACCTTCTTAAATTTCTTCGCTGGTGGCTGAGACCAGTCAAAGTCCTGCTTGAGACCCATTTGCTTCAGATCTTCTTCACCATACAGATGTGATAGAATAGCCCAGGTGCGGCCGAAGACTTCATGGATGTAGTAATGGTTTTTTGTTCACTGCATTGTTGATATGTCTCCGTCGTATCTATAATTTTTGATTGTTCCATGCCAATATTCTACAACTTTCATATACTTTCTGGCAACTTTTTATACTATTTTTGGGACTAACATATTGATCCAGTGCCCAGTGCCAGTTCCTGTTTGTTGCATGTTTTATGTTTCACAGAAACCCGATATCAAACGGAGTCCAAACGGGATAAAAATGGACGGAGAATTATTTTGGAACGTTTATGATTTTTGGGAATTAAAATAAACGCGAGACGGTGCCCGAGGGGGCCACGAGGCAGGGGGCACGCCCCAGGGGGCAGGCGCGCCCTGGAACCTCGTGGGCACCACGTAAGGCGGTTGACGCTCTTCTTTTGCCGCAAGAAAGCTAATTTTATGAGAAAAATCTGGCCGAAAGATTCAACCCAATCGGAGTGACGGATCTCCGGATATAAAAGAAACGGTGCCAGGGCAGAATCTGAGAACGCAGAAACAGAGAGAGATACAGAGACAGATCCAATTTCGGAGGGTCTCTCGCCCCTCCCAGGCCATGGAGACCATGGACCAGAGGGGAAACCCTTCTCCCATCTAGGGAGAAGGTCAAGTAAGAAGAAGAAGGAGGGGGGCTCTCTCCCCCTCGCTTCCGGTGGCGCCGGAACACCGCTGGGGGCCATCATCATCACCGCGATCTACACCAACACCTCCGCCATCTTCACCAACATCTCCATCACCTTCCTCCCTCTATCTACAGCGGTCCACTCTCCCGCAACCCGTTGTACCCTCTACTTGAACATGGTGCTATATGCTTCATATTATTATCCAATGATGTGTTGCCATCCTATGATGTCTGAGTAGATTCTCGTTGTCCTATCGGTGGTTGATGAATTGCTATGATTGATTTAATTTGCTTGTGGTTATGTTGCTGTCCTTTGGTGCCCATCATATGAGCGCGCGCGTGGATCACACCATAGGGTTAGTTGTATGTTTATAGGACTATGTATTGGAGGGCAAGAGTGACAGAAGCTTCAACCTAGCATAGAAATTGATGCATACGGGATTGAAGGGGGACCAATATATCTTAATGCTATGGTTGGGTTTTACCTTAATGAACGTTAGTAGTTGCGGATGCTTGCTAATAGTTCCAATCATAAGTGCATAGAATTCCAAGTCAGGGATGACATGCTAGCAGTGGCCTCTCCCACATAAAACTTGCTATCGGTCTAGTAAAGTAGTCAATTGCTTAGGGACAATTTCGCAACTCCTACCACCACTTTTCCACACTCGCTATATTTACTTTATTGTGTTTTTATCTAAGCAGCCCCTAGCTTTTATTTACGTGCTCTTTACTTTCTTGCAAACCTATCCAACAACACTTACAAAGTACTTCTAGTTTCATACTTATTCTAGGTAAAGCGAACGTTAAGCGTGCGTAGAGTTGTATCGGTGGTCGATAGAACTTGAGGGAATATTTGTTCTACCTTTAGCTCCTCGTTGGGTTCGACACTCTTACTTATCGAAAGAGGCTACAATTGATCCCCTATACTTGTGGGTTATCAAGACCTTTTTCTGGCGCCGTTGCCAGGGAGCAGTAGCGTGGGGTGAATATTCTCGTGTGTGCTTGTTTGCTTTATCACTAAGTAATTTTTTTTTGCTGTTCTTAGTTGTTCTTTATCTTTAGTTATGGGTAGGAAATGTAAAATACCAAAAAAATTTAGTTGTACCTACTGAACCAATGGTTGAAGAACCACTCAAAATCTATCACACTCCTGAAGCTTATTACTTGGATCATCTTCGATCCCTTTGTGCTCGTGCTGAAACCCCAACTAGCTTAGTTGAGGGCAAATCTTTAGATGAGCATGCTTGTTATTTGTGACACCGAATATCTGAAAAAGGGAAAATTATATTGGGTCAAATTCATCGTTTGCAATGCTATGCTTGGAATTTATGTGAAATATATGATTTTACTTGTTGTTCTGAAATCCCTAAGAAACACTTTCCCTACCAATGTGAGTTTAGTGATAATGGAATCATATCTTCGTATGCTAAGGGTGTTTACAATTACTATGATGTTCAACAAATTGAAGAATTTGTTGCTTTTAAGGGTGCTGATGAAATTGCTTCTTTGATTGAAAAGTATGGTGCTACTCTTTACAAATCTGAAAATTTTGCCATACTTAAATATTGCTATGACAATTATGCTTCTAATGCCTATGTTGAACCATATATTGAGGACTACTCCGCTGTCCAAGAAGAGACTAATATTTTGCAGGAGTCTATGGAAGAAGAAATTGATGAAACTGTGAGCTCATTGGATGAAAAAGATGATGAGGAGAGCGAAGAACAAAAGGAGGAAGAGCGGATTAGCTACCCGTGCCCACCTTCTAATGAGAGTAACTCTTCAACTCATATATTGTTTAATTTCCCTTCGTGCTTACCGAAGGATGAATGCTATGATGATTGTTATGATCCCATTGATTCTCGTGAAATATCCCTTTTTGATGATGCTTGCTATGCTTGTGGCCAAGATGCCAATATGAATTATGCTTATGGAGATGAACTTGCTATAGTTCCTTATATTAAACATGAAATTGTTGCTATTGCACCCACACATGATAGTCCTATTATCTTTTTGAGTTCTCCCGACTACACTATATCGGAGAAGTTTGCCTTTATTAAGGATTATATTGATGGGTTGCCTTTTACCGTTGTACATGATGATTTTGATGAATATAATATGCATGTGCTTTTTGCTCCTACTTGCAATTATTATGAGAGAGGAACTATATCTCCACCTCTCTATGTTTCCAACATGATAAAATTGCAAGAAACTGTTTATTCTATGCATTGGCCTTTACTAGGTGTGCATGAATTGTTCTTTTATGACATGCCGATGCATAGGAAGAGAGTTAGACTTCGTCATTGCTTGATATATGTTGCTTTGTGCTCACTACTAAATGCCAAATCATTGCTAATTAAAATTGGCTTTGATATACCTTGGGATCCGGGTGGATTCACTACTTGAGCACTATATGCCTAGCTTAATGGCTTTAAAGAAAGTGCTGCCAGGGAGACAACCCGGAAGTTTTAGAGAGTCATTTATTTCTGTTGTGTGCTTTTATAGAGTTTAAAAATAAAAATAATGTGCCAAGGTTTGCCTTTAGGATGTTTACAATGCTTGTTGGTTTGTGCGGTGCAGGACAGAAACTTTGGCTGTAGTGCGTGATTTTACATTCTTTACTGGAACGTCAAATGGTTCTGATTCTTTTTGCGCTGTCTTTCTATACAAATTTTTTATTTTTCCTAATTTTCACAGAATTGTTCAAGTATCAGAAGTATGGTGAATGTTCAGGTTATTACAGACTGTTCTGTTTTAGACAGATTCTATTTTTGATGCATAGTTTGCTTGTTTTGATGAAACTATCAATGTATATAAGTTGATTAAGCCATGGAAAAGCTATATTACAATAGCTACAATGCCAAAACAAAATATGAATTGGTTTTCAACAGTACTTAGAGTAGTGATTTGCTTTATTATACTAACGGATCTTACTGACTTTTCTGTTGAAGTTTTGTGTGGATGAAGTGTTCGATGATCGAGAAGGTCTCGATGTGAGAAGAAGGAAGAGAGGCAAGAGCTCAAGCTTGGGGATGCCCAAGGCACCCCAAGTAAATATTCAAGGATACTCAAGCGTCTAAGCTTGGGGATGCCCCGGAAGGCATCCCCTCTTTCTTCAACAAGTATCGGTATGTTTTCGGATTTGTTTCATTCATGTGATATGTGCAGATCTTGGAGCGACTTTTGCATTTAGTTTTCATTTTTCTTTTATGCACAATGCTGGTATGAGATAGTCCTTCGTTGATTTATAGAATGCTCTTTGCACTTCACTTATATCTTTTGAGTATGGCTTTATAGAATGCTTCATGTGCTTCACTTATATTATTTGAAGTTTGGATTGCCTGTTTCTCTTCACATAGGAAACCGCCATTTGTAGAATGCTCTTTTGCTTCACTTATATTTGTTAGAGCGTGGGAAGATCTTTTGTAGAAAGAATTAAACTCTCTTGCTTCACTTATATCTATTTAGAGAGATGACAGGAATTGGTCATTCACATGGTTAGTCATAAAATCCTACATAAAACTTGTAGATCACTGAATATGATATGTTTGATTCCTTGCAATAGTTTTGCGATATAAAGGTAGTGATATTAGAGTCGTGCTAGTTGAGTAATTGTGAAATTGAGGAATACTTGTGTTGAGGTTTGCAGTCCCGTAGCATGCACGTATGGTGAACCGTTATGTAACGAAGTCGGAGCATGAGGTGTTCTTTCATTGCTTTCCTTATGAGTGGCGGTCGGGGACGAGCGATGGTCTTTTCCTACAGATCTATGCCCCTAGGGGCATGCGTAGTAGTACTTTGCTTTGAGGGCTAATAAACTTTTGCAATAAGTATATGAGTTCTTTATGACTAATGTGAGTCCATGGATTATACGCACTCTCACCCTTCCATCATCGCTAGCCTCTTCGGTACCGTGCATTGCCCTTTCTCACCTCGAGAGTTGGTGCAAACTTCGCCGGTGCATCCAATCCCCGTGATATGATACGCTCTGTCACACATAAGCCTCATTATATCTTCCTCAAAACAGCCACCATACCTACCTATTATGGCCTTTCCATATCCATTGCGAGATATATTGCCATGCAACTTCCATCATCATCATATACATGACTTGAGTGTTCATTGTCATATTGCTTTGCATGATCGTAAGATAGCTAGCATGATGTTTTCATGGCTTGTCCGTTTTTTGATGTCATTGCTACACTAGATCATTGCACATCCCGGTACACCGCCGGAGGCATTCATATAGAGTCATATCTTTGTTCTTGCATCGAGTTGTAATATTGAGTTGTAAGTAAATAAAAGTGTGATGATCATCATTATTAGATCATTGCCCCGGTGAGGAAAGGATGATGGAGACTATGATTCCCCCACAAGTCGGGATGAGACTCCGGACTTAAAAAAAAGAGGCCAAAGAAGCCCAAATAAAAAAGAGAGGCCAAAGAAGCCCACCAAAAAAATAAAAAAAATAAAAAAAATAAAAAAATGAGAGAAAAAGAGAGAAGGGGCAATGTTACTATCCTTTTACCACACTTGTGCTTCAGAGTAGCACCATGTTCCTCATATAGAGAGTCTCTTGAGTTATCGCTTTCATATACTAGTGGGAATTTTCATTATAGAACTTGGCTTGTATATTCCGATGATGGGCTTCCTCAAATTCCCAAGGTCTTCATGAGCAAGCAAGTTGGATGCACACCCACTTAGTTTCCAGTTTGAGCTTTCATACACTTATAGCTCTTAGTGCATCCGTTGCATGGCAATCCCTACTCCTCACATTGACATCAATTGATGGGCATCTCCATAGCCCGTTGATTAGCCGCGTCGATGTGACACTTTCTCCTTTTTTGTCTTCTCCACATAACCCCCATCATCATATTTTATTCCACCTATAGTGCTATGTCCATGGCTTGCGCTCATGTATTGCGTGAGGGTTGAAAAAGCTGAAGCGCGTTAAAAAGTATGAACCAATTGCTCGGCTTGTCATCGGGGTTGTGCATGATGTGAATATTTTGTCTGGTGAAGATGGAGCATAGCCAGACTATATGATTTTGTAGGGATGAGCTTTCTTTGGCTATGTTATTTCAATAAGACATAATTTCTTGGTTGGTATGCTTGAAGTATTATTGTTTTTATGTCAAATGATAGACTATTGCTTTGAATCACTCGTGTCTTAATATTCATGCCATGATTGGATTATGTGATCAAGATTATGCTAGGTAGCATTCCACATCAAAAATTATCTTTTTTATCATTTACCTACTCGAGGACGAGTAGGAATTAAGCTTGGGGATGCTGATACGTCTCCGTCGTATCTATAATTTTTGATTCTTCCATGCCAATATTCTACAACTTTCATATAATTTTTGGCTACTTTTTATACTATTTTTGGGACTAACATATTGATCCAGTGCCCAGTGCCAGTTCCTATTTGTTGCATGTTTTATGTTTCGCAGAAACCCAATATCAAACGGAGTCCAAACAGGATAAAAACGGACGGAGAATTATTTTGGAATATTTATGATTTTTGGGAAGTAAAATCAACACGAGACGGTGCCCGAGGGGACCACGAGGCAGGGGGCGCGCCCTGGACCCTCGTGGGCACCCCGTAAGGCGGTTGACGCTCTTCTTTTGCCGCAAGAAAGCTACCTTTATGAGAAAAATATGGGCGAAAGATTCAACCCAATCGGAGTTACAGATCTCCGGTTATAAAAGAAACGGTGCCATGGCAGAATCTGAGAACGCAGAAACAGAGAGACACAGAGAGACAGATCCAATCTCGGAGGGGCTCTCGCCCCTCCCACGCCATGGAGACCATGGACCAGAGGGGAAGCCCTTCTCCCATCTAGGGAGAAGGTCAAGGAAGAAGAAGAAGGAGGGGGGTTCTCTCCCCCTCGCTTCCGGTGGCGCCGGAACACCGCCGGGGGCCATCATCATCACCGCGATCTACACCAACACCTCCGCCATCTTCACCAACATCTCCATCACCTTCCTCCCTCTATCTACAACGGTCCACTCTCCCGCAACCCGCTGTACCCTCTACTTGAACATGGTGCTTTATGCTTCATATTATTATCCAATGATGTGTTGCCATCCTATGATGTCTGAGTAGATTCTCGTTGTCCTATCAGTGGTTGATGAATTGCTATGATTGATTTAATTTGCTTGTGGTTATGTTGCTGTCCATTGGTGCCCATCATATGAGCGCACGCGTGGATCACACCATAGGGTTAGTTGTATGTTGATAGGACTATGTATTGGAGGGCAAGAGTGACAGAAGCTTCAACCTAGCATAGAAATTGATGCATACGGGATTGAAGGGGGACCAATATATCTTAATGCTATGGTTGGGTTTTACCTTAATGAACGTTAGTAGTTGCAGATGCTTGCTAATAGTTCCAATCATAAGTGCATAGAATTCCAAGTCAGGGATGACATGCTAGCAGTGGCCTCTCCCACATAAAACTTGCTATCGGTCTAGTAAAGTAGTCAATTGCTTAGGGACAATTTCGCTACTCCTACCACCGCTTTTCCACACTCGCTATATTTACTTTGTTGTGTTTTTATCTAAGCAGCCCCTAGCTTTTATTTACGTGCTCTTTACTTTCTTGCAAACCTATCCAACAACACCTACAAAGTACTTCTAGTTTCATACTTATTGTAGGTAAAGCGAACGTTAAGCGTGCATAGAGTTGTATCGGTGGTCGATAGAACTTGAGGGAATATTTGTTCTACCTTTAGCTCCTCGTTGGGTTCGACACTCTTACTTATCGAAAGAGGCTACAATTGATCCCCTATACTTGTGGGTTATCAATTGTGTGTAGCAGTCATGTTGTGAAGAATAGAACCAAACTGACGCTTAACCCATTTGTGGTTGCGATCGACCTTCTGGTGAAGACTGAGGAGAAGCTCATCATCAGTCATTACCCTTGGAGCTGAGGCTTGAGGATTTGGCTTTGAGGCATTAGCGGCAGAGTCATGAGTGGCAGAGTCATCATTGGTGGAGTAAGATGCAGCTTTGCGAAATTGGCCATCAAATGGACGAATGCCTTCATCAATAACAGCAGCAGCCTTGCCCTTTTCGTCAGCTGAGGAAAATGTCCGCTTGAGGACTTCAATGGAGGCAAGTAGCTGAGATGATTCTGAAAATCAGCATTGTAGTTGAGTGAAGACCTTGTTCTGAGGAATCTCATAATCCACGGGGCATAAGGCTTCAACTCAAACGGAGAGAGTGCAACATTTGCTAGAGTCCTCATGAAGAAATCATGATAGTTGACAGGAATGCCATGCATGATGTTGAACAGCAGATTCTTCATGATGCCAACGACTTCTTCATCATTCGAGTCATGGACTTTGATTGGACTCAATGTCTTCGACAGAATGCGATAGACAGTCCTTGGTACATACAACAATTCCTTCACGCGGAATTTGGTCCTTGGGGCTTGATCAGGCTTCAGCGGCTTCATTAACACTTGTATGTAATGAGCAGTAAGTTCAGGTTCATGGTACAGACAACGAGCACCTTCAAGGGGAGGACTGACTGGCAGGGCATGAAGCAATTCAGAGGCCGGTGCTTTGAAGTGAGTATTTTCAGTCATCCAGTCCAATACCCAAGAGTTTACATCATCAGCATCTCCTGTGATGTGCAGCGTTGCATAGAACTGAAGAATAAGCTCTTAATTCCAATCAACAATGTCAGTGCAAAAGTTGAGCAGTCCTGCATCATGAAGCACACTGAGGACTAGGGTGAAGCAAGGCAGCGATTCGATGTCCACATGAGGAATATGCTCATGGTCGAAGACTTTGTCTTTGTTGAAAAGCAGTGAAGAATAGAAGTTGGCCTGGCTGGCAGTCCAGAAGCACTTCCTTCTAAGACGAGCAGAGTCATAAGGGTTGTACTCGGTGAAGAACACATGCTCGCCGAAGAAGTCATCAGCCTTGAATTTTTGCTTCTTCGAGAAGGGATCCTTTGGCATGGGCTGAGGTGTATCAGTCAATTGCATCACAACCTCAGGAATCGCAATCTCAGGATCCACAGGCTGAGGAATTTCAGGTTCTTCTTCAGTGGCATCCTGGGTCTTCAATTCTTCAGCAGTAATTTCATCAGCACTAGTGGCTGGAATCTCTTCATGGACAGATGGAGTGGGGTGTGGTTCTTCAGATCCCATTTGAACTCCAGTATTCACTGGGGACTAAGGAATTTGTTGAAGAGGTGTGAACAGAGGGGAATTGGAGTGCTGACTTTCCCAAAAGTCATCGTTCATCACGGGCGTTGTGCACCCAATGTCCACATCCTCATCTTCATAACTCTTTTCTTCAACGCCGGCCTCTTCAGCACTGAACTGAGGCATGGGCGATGAGACGATTGGGGTTGAAGGGATAGCATCCACTTCAGTTTCTTCATCCAACTGCTCTGACGAAACAGTAGAAGGAATTTCTTCATCGGATCCGCTTGGGATCACATATTCTTCATCAAACGGAACAAGTTCCTTCGATGGCATGCTTGAGACTGGAACAACATCAATTGGATTCCCGAACGATCTAGTCAATTTCTTCATCTTCTTCGGAGCTGAAGAATCTGATGAAGTTGATGCTTTCATTTTCTTCACAGCTGCGCGCTCCGCAGCCTTGGTCTTCTTCACATCTGATGTAGAAGGAAGAATTGGACTCGGGGTAGGTGCAGGAGGAGCAGAGGGAATTGGCTCATTTACTTCAGGCACAACTGATGCAGTTGCCCTGGCATTTTCAGTTTCTTCAAGCACAGCCGTTGAAGCTTCAACTGTCCTAACAGTTTCTTCAGGCGCAACACTAGTGGTTGCCCTGGTAGAGTCATCAGAGGCTGGAATGCAGTCATCAGCCCTGACACTTGCAGTTTCATCAGCAGCCTGATTTTCATCAGTGGTGCTGGCATGTTCTTCTGTAGGCTGAGTAGATGCCTCAGCCTAAGGAATTTCCTGTTGCGTTGGGGCTGCAACATTGGTAGTGAAATTCTCAGTAATCTTCACAAATCTGACTTTGGCTCCAAGCCAGTCAGCATAGTAGCGATCAAATTCATCACTCAGTTGCTTGATCTCTGATTGCAGAGCTACAAGTTCTTCAGGTGAAAGCTTCAAGATGTTTGGTTCAGAAAGCGCTCTTCCTTGAACTGTGCTTTCTTCACCTTCCTCCCTTGTTCATAATTCCATTTCTCTTCATCAATGAAGGCAGTCAACACATGACTTTGACCAGGAGTGAGGTTCATCTCAGGTAGAGGTGTGTTGGGGTCCTTGTGCCACAGGTCGATGAAATCGAGGATCAACTTTGGATCCAACATCAATGGCACATTACTGCCTTTGGCTCTAGCGACCCTGTGCTGCCTGTCTCTGATGATTTCAGCAAGGTCTTCATCATCAGCTTCCTCATCTTCGGACGGTACTTGAAAGGCGACCTACTTCTTGTGAGGACTTGGTCGAGAACCTCGTCCAGCGGTGGCCTTTGTCTTCAGCAGTGTGGGGCCTGTTGAGGAATTTGGAGGAGCTGGAGAAATAGCAGAGGCTCCTGAGGCAATAGAGATGCCTGTAGTCCTTTGGCACGAGGCAAGATGCACAGGTGCTGAGGATTTTGACGGAGGAGCTGAGGACTTTGGTGGAGCTGGAGCAACTTGAGGAATTGGCCGTGAGGGCTTTGCTGAAGAGCTTCGCCGTGAGGGCATTGCAGATGAGCTCGCCTATGAGGACTTTGATGCAGAAGCCATGGGCTTGTGTGCAGGCTTCTTAGGCATGGCCTTCTTAGGATTGCTTGCAGAGGCCTCAACAGCAGCAGCAGAATCTTCATTGAATTTCTTCACTGCTTCTTTGGCCATTTTGGCCAGCTTAGCTTGTCGCTTGGCCCATTCCTTGGGAAATTCTTCACCTCTTCTGATGCTAGAGGGATCAGCAACTTGGCCAGGTGCCAATGGAGGTCTAGGGAATGGAGGGTGTACAGCGAATTTCTTCATGTACTTGGGTGTAACATAACGATATTCCCTCCATTCCTGTGCCCATCTCCTTTCAATCCTCTGTATTCGCACTTTGCGCTGATTTTTAGTCTCCTTGCTATGTTTGGCCTCATCAGGAGTGCAATATTCCTCATAGATATCCTCAGGGATTTCAAACGCTGTGTTGACATCCAATTTCTTACCTCCCTTCTGAGGTTTCTTTCCATCAGCCATTTTCTTCAGCTGAGGGTTTTGAACTATTGAGTTCTCTGAGGAGGTGTGCAACTTTTCTTCGAGGAACGCTGCAAATGAGTTAAGTTGATGAGAACCTAGTGATTCAGTAGTGGACATGTGTACCTGTAAACAAAATATAGTTGCGAAGAATTTGGAGAGGTCATATGCGTTCTCAGAGGTTTTTGCAAAAAGAACAAGTTTGAGGAATTTGGAGAGGTCATATGCAGCGGAATAAGTACCCAGATGCTAACATAGCAGCATAGAAGCATGGTCATCATGATGAAATGAAAACAAGCACAGAGTACAAAAAGCGTAAACTCAGTATAAAATAGGATGACGACAAACAAACTGAAGAAATTGAACTGAGGAAATTGAGAAAATCTTCAGTCAAAGTCTTCAAACAAATATGAACAAGCACACAAGACAGTAATGAGGAAATGAAAGAGTTGAGGAAATAGAACCAGTAGGCTTGGTGAAGACAATGATTTGGTAGACCAGTTCCAACTGCTGTGACAATTGTACGTCTGGTTGGAGCGGCTAGGTATTTAAACCTGAGGACACATAGTCCCGGACTCACAGTCCTCACCGTATTCTCCTTGAGCTAAGGTCACACAGACCTCGCCCAATCACTCGTGGTAAGTCTTCAGGTGACTTCCAAACCTTCACAAACTCGGTCACTCGGCGATCCACAATTTCCTCTTGGATGCTCTAGACCATGACGCCTAATCGTCTGGAAGATGCACATTCTTCAAAGGTAACAAGCATCGGATCAACGTAGGTTCAATCTCTTAAGTGATGCTCAATCACTTTGGGTTTGTAGGTGTTTGGGTTTGGGTTTCCTCACTTGATGATTTTAGCTCAAAGTCCTCGGAGGATGGGATGCTCTCAAATGACAAGTGTCAGTTTCTCTCAGAGTAGCCAACCAGCTAGTGGTTGTAGGGGCGGCTATTTATATACTAGGGAGCAGCCCGACATGATAAGACATAAATGCCCTTTAATGATATGACCGTTAGGTGGGTAGATATTTTGGGACAGCTGGCGCGTAGCACAGCAACGGTCGGAAATTTGACTATCAAGTTCCTCAGGGCTATCATGTTCCTCACTTGTAGGCAATCCGCACTGGCGAATTCCTAACTCCTCAGTCAGAACAAATTCCTCAGAGACCTGAAGAATTTCGTCTCTGTCACTGAAGAAATTGACTGAGCTGTATGAGATTTCCAATGGCCTCACTCGAAGGGATTGGTAGATGTAGGATTTTGAGTTGAGCATCACATGGAAATTTTTCCTTAGTATTTCCTTGACCCCCTTTAACAGTACGGTGTTTCCTATGACTCAAGAAAGAGAAAATGAAACTACGAAAACAAAAGTCTTCACGCTTCATGTTCCTCGAATGAATACCAAGTCTTCAGGGTCACACCAATTTCTTCACTTTCAAAGTCTTCAGAAATTCAAAGTCTTCAGTCGAAGAACTTCATTTTCAGGGGTTGACTTTCTCTGTAAATATCAAACTCCCCATAGACTTATAGACCTGTGTACACTCACAAACACATCAGTCCCTTAACCTATAAGTCTTCAATACACCAAAATCACTAAGGGGCACTAGATGCACTTACAAACTCCTGGAACATCTCATATGCTCCATGACATTCAAAACGTCGTTGAAGTCCCGGTTCTAAGCCATAAAGCATGGCACACTGAACTATCGAGTAGTCATCAGCTTTGCTCTGCCAGGCGTTCATAACGTCCGACGTTGCTCCTGCAGCGGGTCTTGCACCTAGCGGTGCTTCCAGGGCGTAATTCTTCTGTGCAGCAATGAGGATAATCTTCAAGTTACGGACCCTGTCCGTGTAGTTGCTACCATCATCTTTCAACTTAGCTTTCTCTAGGAACGCATTAAAATTCAACGGAACAGTAGCACGTGCCATTTATCTACAACAACATAGACATGCAAAATACTATCAGGTACTAAGTTCATGATAAATTAAAGTTCATTTAATCATATTACTTAAGAAATCCCACTTAGATAGACATCCCTCTAATCATCTAAGTGATCACGTGTTCCATATCAACTAAACCATGTCTGATCATCACGTGAGATGGAGTAGCTTTCAATGGTGAACATCACTATGTTGATCATATCTACTATATGATTCATGCTCGACCTTTCGGTCTCGGTGTTCCGAGGCCATATCTGCATATGCTAGGCTCGTCAAGTTTAACCTGAGTATTTTGCGTGTGCAAAACTGGCTTGCACCCGTTGTATGTGAACGTAGAGCTTATCACACCCGATCATCACGTGGTGTCTCGGCACGACGAACTGTCGCAACGGTGCATACTGAGGGAGAACACTTGTACCTTGAAATTTAGTGAGAGATCATCTTATAATGCTACCGCCGTACTAAGCAAAATAAGATGCATAAAGGATAAACATCACATGCAATCAATATAAGTGATATGATATGGCCATCATCATCTTGTGCCTTTGAGCTCCATCTCCAAAGCACCGTCATGATCACTGTAGGAGATATGCCCTAGAGGCAATAATAAATGTTATTAATTATCTCCCTGTTCATAATTATGTTTATGTTCCATGCTATAACTGCTATGGTTCCCGAGCCCGTATATCCATAAAGGCTCTGGGGAGAACCCATATGCACGTGTGGAATAATAAACGGTAAAATGTATTCCTAGTCATGCCTCTAAGACTAGCTCAAGTGTTGCATGATGATTATGTTTTCCCAATCATGGGCATGTCTATGCCCAGCAACTTTGAGGGCAAAATGTTAAGAGAACATTTGTGTTGAATCGACCCGGATTGATGTTATGCTATGAGATTCATTCATCACAAGTTAATGGTACATAACACAGAGATGGTTAACGTTTGCATGATTCCTTAGACCATGAGAGTATCGAGTTTCTTCATGCTTGCTTCATGAACTTTGGGGTTTGTTAAACGTCATCCGTAAATGGGTGGCTATTACGGCGGCTTACGGGTTCATGGAAAAGTGTGTCAAGTAACTTGATAGCTCAGGATTAGGATTTGCTCCTCCGACGATGGAGAGATATCTCTGGGCCCTCTCGGTGTTACGGTATCCATCATCGTCTGGCCAGACACTTTGTGATTTGATCACGGGGATGCCGGAACACGATAACGAGAAAAGAGAACAATACCGGTAACGAGGTAACTAGCATAGTGGACAAGTTGTTGATCCACGGGAATGCCAACATGTCTCACCTCGGGTATTTGTAACATATCACGAAGCAACAGGAATAGCACACGACAACTAGAGGTTCACTCGAATATTTATTCGTGTGGGTATAAGGGTCAATATGGGTGTCCACGGCTCCGATGTTGATCATTGATCGGAAAGGGTTCCAGTCATGTCTATACTTCACCGAACCTATAGGGTCACACGCTTAAGGGTCATCTATCTGCTGAATACTAGACAAGGAGTCTAAGAGAAAATCACCGAAAAAGTTTCGGACACCGGAAAAGTTTCGGACAGCGGAAAAGGTTCCGCAGAAAGAGGTCATCGAATGAGTTTCGATGAAACTGAAAAGTTGTTTCAGGGGATACCATAAAGTCAAATTGGTTTCGGCACATGCCTGATAATTCTTGGAGGGTGCCAGAATCATTCTGGAAGCTTTCGGGATAATAACCGGATATGCTCCGGAGCTGCCGGAACCACTTCAGATGCTTTTCGCAGATGAAAATCACTAAACCGGAATTGTTTCGGAACACGTTGAAAATAATTTTGGTGGGTACTAGAAATGTTCTAAGCCCACACAAATATTTTCAGTTCGATCAGACGCTGAAAAATGTCGTCGTGAATAGTGAAAATCAGCTTTATGGTTACTTTATGGAAAGCCACCTTTTGGGGCTTTGCTCCAAAAGATCTTGGGGATGATATGGATGTATAGGAGCCATTTTTTGGGCCCCTCATGGGGGTGTGGCCGGCCACATGGGGTATCCCCCCTTGGGGACCCTCTTGTTCATTGGTTTCACTCCTAGGTCCTTGTGGAAGGACTTCATTCATGTGCATTTTGGGTTTTTGTGTGAAACTACCCTACCCCTTGGGATTTCCTATAAATAGAGGTGGAGGGGCAGCCCTCCACACTCACTCTTTCTCACATACATGCCATTGCAATGATCTGGCTTCTTCTCTCCCTCCCAGCGAAATAGTTTCGTAGAGCCGAAAGGCTGTCTGGGTTCCGGCAGGAACTAATTCTGGATGGCGAAGCCCTGCCGGATAGCTGACATCGTATGTGTGCAACTATGTAGAGAGGTCATAGTTTCGATCTTAGTGCCCTGAGGGGCTGTTCGAGAGTGCCTCCCGAAGGGCTCGAAGTGACGGTCCGAGTTCTGTGGGTCCTCCCGGAGGGCTGTCCGAGTGACCGTTCGAGTTTCGAAGGTCCTCCCGAAGGGCTGTCCGCTACACCGTCCGGGGGACTGTTCGACCGCCTCCCGGAGGGCTGTCCGTATGGCGGATGAGGGTATACATCCTCGTGGTTGGGAGGTTGTAAATCGTAGCTGCAGGGATCTGCACCGCCGATCGTCATCGACTCTACTTCCGCTACGCTACGAGTCGGTAACGAAAAAGATCAAACCTTGTATGCAGTCTTCATAGTGGTCCTGGGCTGGTGCGTAGGTCAGAAATTTTTTGTTTTCTACTGCGTTACTTTACAGTGGCATCATGAGCCGTGCTATGCGTAGATGCAGGTCGCGATCTAGAATACATAGAGATGTATGGGTATTTCATGATATAATTAGGTAGTAGATGAGATCTATTGCTGAAAATTATTTATGCGGGTGACAGATGAAATCTGTTACCCGATGTTCTTGTTGCTTCCCTAGAATTTGCGTTTTCTCAATCTCGAGACAGCATGGTGGAATTTGACAAAGTTCTGGCAATCCGTGATCCTGATTGATCATGGAAGTGCTATCAGTTCTTTGGGTTCTGTCGTAGTCAAAAGAAAGATGAAATTCGCAGACGACAGGGCAATGCAGATATGATCTGCACGGGGGTCATGCGTATGACGAAGTTTAGTATGGTGTTCGAGATTTTATTGTCTCGTGCTTCATACACCCTGCAAAGTTAATCTAGCGACATGAACTATCATACTTGATGATGAACGTTGGTCGCTGCGGTTTAAGTCAAAACCTTAGAAGCCACGTAAAATAAATTTTGCATAAACCGATTGGAGGCGTCTAACTTGGTTTTGCAAGATGTGCATGTGATGTGGTATAGCAGTGCTCATACTAATTCGATTATGTATGAGATGACTATATGATGTAATTTGATTAACATGACCTGCGTGTCATGATTCGGCATGATGGCTGGAGCCATATGATTGCACTTTAATGACCTGCGTGTCAACCTTAAGTAATGCATTAATTTTATACGCTATGGAGATAGCAATATTATCTGGTGCATCGATAAGGTGGTGGCAATCTTCGCGAAGGTGAACACCAACACGAATGCCGAAGACGAAGAAATGAAATACTTCTCCGTCAGAAAGGGCTATACCATATCATGCTATTATGAATTTCCCGAGATGTTTATCCCTTATGATGCACCCTTCTTGATTGCGCGGTAGTCGCTTTTTATTAGGGTGATCTCTCACAAAAATACCAAGTAGTTAGTGTTCTCCCAAGTGTAGCACTGTCACGGCACCTATCTTTTCGGGGTGCACCGTGTCACACGGGTACGAACGATTAGAGAAGTGTGAGGCGAGTGAGTTGAGACCTCGCAGCGAGATCACTTGGTTGTCTTGACGTTCAGGCTTGACCGTCATGAGATCGGAACACACGCATCGAAAGATGAACAAGAGTCACATAGAGATGTGATTGGCAAGTTGGCCTACCGGTTGAGATTTTTCGTCATCAGTGGTGTTACACCAATGGCGAACAATTGAAATGTGGGTCTTGTATCACTCACAATCAATTTTGAGAGATATTGATTTGAGTGGGAGCGCACTGTTGAATTAACATGTTTAATTCTTAGTGCAATTAATTATGAACATTGTCTAAGTGTTATATGCAAAATAGTTGTAGAATAATGGCTCGCGTTTCCACCTTCCCTATTAAAATTGAATAGCTGTTAAATATCTGGTTAAAACTTTACGGTTGGTAACGTAATGTGAGGATCGTCCTCAAGAGTTCCGAGAAGGACTTTGTCCTATCGCATGCTTTTGGTATTATCCCGCTAATGCTATGGATCATACGACTCTCGTCCTTCGATCCAAAAGCTATAATTCCGTTTCAGTCAAGTGCAATATGTTTGCTTCCATGAGACCCGAACATCGAAAGTTTAGATAGTTATGTGATATTCATGGAATCTGAAAATCATTTTCAGAGACAGACAAAAGCTAAAAGATATGAGATATCCAAAGCAATGTTTGTTTGCAAACTATTAGTAAAAGTGTTTACTATGCATTAGACTGATAAAAGAGGGATCCAGGAGAACGCCTACCATATGATGAAAGGTGAATAAAACAACAACTTAAAGAGAAAGGAAGTGTCCGAAGGGTGTTAGTAAGACTTTCACACCTAGGAAGTCCAGGGCTAATGCCACTCTTAAGTTGGGTGCTTCTTCTGAGAGTAGGAGAAATACTAAAAGTTAAACTGTTAGAAGTATAAAGGCAAAAGGAAAGAAGACTGGAATATCCAGCTCATGTATGAATGTCATACAAGTTTTTGATGTATAGAAGGCTGGTCAAAGATATAGTTCTTGCGAATTATGGTTAAACATGTTAATCACTAATTCTTGGGTATTGTGAGTTAATCACAAAAATGCCCGCTCGATTGCATTTTGTTGCAACTCGATGTAAGAACTACTATGGCCTGAAAGACTAGCCAGGAATGAGGTTGAGATACACACATGGAACATAGTAAATGTTACTATACCTTCCATCGGTGTATTACCCATGTATTTACTTTCATAATTCATTTTAGAGTTTCACACTCTAGCCCTTTGCATAAGGTATCTTGAAAGAAGGTTGTTCATAAGAGAACTTTTCATGTTCGGTGTTATGAATAACATAAGGGCCATACTTTCATTATGAATGAGATGTATGTTATGAATATTGATTAATACATTACCTCTGGGTTTACCTTCATAATTCATTTTAGAGTTTCATACACTCTAGCCATTGCACAATGTTTGATGCAAGAGGGTTGTTCAGAAAAGAACAATTGTTGTTCAGAATTATGAATAACATAAGGGCCATACTTCCATCATCGATGGGACGTATGTTATGAATATTGATGGTAATATGGTACATCCATAAACACTAATGTTGAATGTCGCAAGACTAAAAGAATACCACACAAGTGTGGCACTGTATTTGGTCACATTGGAGAAACCCGCATGGAAAAATTCCATTGTGATGGATTTTGAAGTCATTTGATTTTGAATCATCTGACACTTGCAACTTTTCTCCGAAAAGTGAAGTGACTGAAATACAGTTCACAGGCCATAAGGAACGAGCAACAAACTTATTGGTGATCATACATTTTGATGTGTGTAGTTCAATAAATGTTGTTGCAAGTAGTGGATTTATATATCTTCAGAAATGACTCAAGTAGATATATGGATATTTGCTTGATGAGACGTAAGTCTAGATCTTTTGAAATCATCCGAAAGGTTTTCAAAAATGAAGTAGAAGTTATTGTAACAACAAAATTATGTTTCTGCAATTTGATTGCACAAAGGAATATTTGAGTTACATGTTTAGCGAATGTCTGATGAGTTGTGAAAGGGGTTTCATAACTTGCACCTCCCGGAATACCACTGCAAGTGAAAAGTCCGTGGAGATGTAATCTAACCATTTATGACATGGTAAGGTCAAAGATGACATAAATAAATTTGCCATTATCCTTTTTAAAGTGATGCTTTAGAGACTGCGGCTTTTACACTGAAAAGAGCTACATCGGGTTTGTTGAAATGAAGCCATGGTATGGTACGCCCAACCATGTTATATCTTTTCTTAACATTTGGAATATGGGGCTTGTGTAAAAGGTTACAAACCTATTCCAAATCAGACAAGTGCTACTTTGTAGGTTATACCAAAATGTTGGGTATTCCTCCCTCACTATACCGAGGCAAATAGTTTTGCCGCGAAACGGTGTGCTTTTAAAGAGAATGGTTCTTTCAAAAAGGTGAGTGGGAGAATAGTGCAACTCGGCGAGATAAACAGTATCTTCATCAGATCAAAGGAAAGAGACCTTGGAAGAAATTCCAGAGTTTCCTACTGCGACTGATACGGAAGTCTCTACAATAAAATGTATGGACTTCGGTCGAACTTGCAGTCGAACCACGTAGGCAAAGCTCGTGCAAACCTCTCAGGTGCGCAAACGAGATATTGTTGTTAGACAACAATATAACTACGATACACAAGGAAGCGTTGATGGGCCCTGACTCCGGAATTGGCTAAATGCCAATACAACCCAAGTTAGTTTCCATATAAGTGATTCAAGATTAAAACCTTGATACACCTTTCGGAAGACTTAGAGTCTAACGAATATTTATGGAACTTAAAATTGATACGGATAAAAATGTTTTATCCATAAAGCTCGACTTGTTGAAATAACAAGTTCAAGGAGTTGACTACAATGAGGTGGTTTCACCGTAGCGATGCTTAAAGTCGGTTCGGGTTGAACTAGCAATTAATACATATTTCAATCATGAGATATGAAACATGGATGATAAAAGGATTTCCATCTGATGGAAATGAAAGCTAGGACTTGTATGTGATACAGTCCAAAGTAATTTGTCGATCCAGAGGATGCTAGTAGGTATGCAAACTTCAGAGTTCCAGCAATGGACAGAAGAGAGCAAAATGGAGTTGGAATCTTCGTGTTTTGATGAAATGGTCAAAGGGGTTTTGACTTCATCAATGGGTAACGAAGATGCTTATAATTCAAGAAAGTAAGTGGGAGCGTAATAATATTTCTAAAAACCTTATGTGCTTGGCACATTGGTAATTGGAAATAAATTTCTTGACACGAATTAGGACTTCATTTGAAAATAGTTTTTTGATGAAGTGCTTAGGCTAAATAGCCTCAATATTAGGCATGATGATCTATGGAGATAGATTTACCTAATGGGGCTAAGCAATGAATACATATTGACAAGATGCTAAAACCTTTTAGCATTTAAAACACCAAGGAGTGATTCTTGCCGAAGTCACATGGAAAGAGTTTTTGCAAGACTCGGTGTCCCAAAACACTGATGAGTAAAATACATGATGGAGACTCCACACACTCTTGTGTTTGGATTAATCATGTATTCCATGGTATGTAAAACAACCAGATATGTCCGATACTCCCAAGGTGTTGCGAGTATGGATACCAAAGTGATCAAATTACTGATCATGGGATAACAGTGAAAGATGTCACAGAGTACTAGAGTAAGTACTGATGACATGGTTTTCTCGCAAGCAGAGATCATGAAGAGTTCGTTGTAAAATGTTACATCGATACAGTCTTCATCTTTTCTCCATGCGATTTTCGATTTAAATTAAGGGTTTTGTGTAACACACAATGTGGTGGCACAGTTAGTTGGAATTTGTTCAAACTAGTTACTGTGGCGAATTCTATAACAAGGGCTAAGTATGTTGACGCTTTAGAAGCGACAAAGAAGATGTTGAATCATATAGTTCATTCATGAACTTAGTATGGTTCCAAGATGGCTTTTGACAATGGGACACTACTGCAGGTAGTTGCTCCATAACTCAGTCTGAGGAATCCAGGTTCGACCTGTGATTCACATACATACAAAGCCAAGTCCACACAAAATATGAATTTTGTGAAAACGTGAAAACGCGAGGACATGCAAAGATACACACGGAGCTGAAGTCGTCAGATCCGTTGGACATCAGGCTATACCACAAGCGAAGCATATTTACACCGGTGTGCCACAGGTGTGAAGTGCATTAGCATAAGCTAGATTATTGTCTCTAGTGCAAGTGGGAGTCTGTAGGAGAGATGCCCTAGAGGCAATTATAAATGTTATTGATTATCTCCCTGTTCATAATTATGTTTATGTTCCATGCTATAACTACTGTGGTTCCCGAGCCCGTATATCCATAAAGGCTCTGGGGAGAACCCATATGCACGTGTGGAATAATAAACGGTAAAATGTATTCCTAGTCATGCCTCTAAGACTAGCTCAAGTGTTGCATGATGATTATGTTTTCCCAATCATGGGCATGTCTATGCCCAGCAACTTTGAGGGCAAAATGTTAAGAGAACATTTGTGTTGAATCGACCCGGATTGATGTTATGCTATGAGATTCATTCATCACAAGTTAATGGTACATAACACAGAGATGGTTAACGTTTGCATGATTCCTTAGACCATGAGAGTATCGAGTTTCTTCATGCTTGCTTCATGAACTTTGGGGTTTGTTAAACGTCATCCGTAAATGGGTGGCTATTACGGCGGCTTACGGGTTCATGGAAAAGTGTGTCAAGTAACTTGATAGCTCAGGATTAGGATTTGCTCCTCCGACGATGGAGAGATATATCTGGGCCCTCTCGGTGTTACGGTATCCATCATCGTCTGGCCAGACACTTTGTGATTTGATCACGGGGATGCCGGAACACGATAACGAGAAAAGAGAACAATACCGGTAACGAGGTAACTAGCATAGTGGACAAGTTGTTGATCCACGGGAATGCCAACATGTCTCACCTCGGGTATTTGTAACATATCACGAAGCAACAGGAATAGCACACGACAACTAGAGGTTCACTCGAATATTTATTCGTGTGGGTATAAGGGTCAATATGGGTGTCCACGGCTCCGATGTTGATCATTGATCGGAAAGGGTTCCAGTCATGTCTATACTTCACCGAACCTATAGGGTCACACGCTTAAGGGTCATCTATCTGCTGAATACTAGACAAGGAGTCTAAGAGAAAATCACCGAAAAAGTTTCGGACACCGGAAAAGTTTCGGACAGCGGAAAAGGTTCCGCAGAAAGAGGTCATCGGATGAGTTTCGATGAAACTGAAAAGTTGTTTCAGGGGATACCATAAAGTCAAATTGGTTTCGGCACATGCCTGATAATTCTTGGAGGGTGCCAGAATCATTCTGGAATTTTTCGGGATAATAACCGGATATGCTCCGGAGCTGCCGGAACCACTTCAGATGCTTTTCGCAGATGAAAATCACTAAACCGGAATTGTTTCGGAACACGTTGAAAATAATTTTGGTGGGTACTAGAAATGTTCTAAGCCCACACAAATATTTTCAGTTCGATCAGACGCTGAAAAATGTCGTCGTGAATAGTGAAAATCAGCTTTATGGTTACTTTATGGAAAGCCACCTTTTGGGGCTTTGCTCCAAAAGATCTTGGGGATGATATGGATGTATAGGAGCCATTTTTTGGGCCCCTCATGGGGGTGTGGCCGGCCACATGGGGTATCCCCCCTTGGGGACCCTCTTGTTCATTGGTTTCACTCCTAGGTCCTTGTGGAAGGACTTCATTCATGTGCATTTTGGGTTTTTGCGTGAAACTACCCTACCCCTTGGGATTTCCTATAAATAGAGGTGGAGGGGCAGCCCTCCACACTCACTCTTTCTCACATACATGCCATTGCAATGATCTGGCTTCTTCTCTCCCTCCCAGCGAAATAGTTTCGTAGAGCCGAAAGGCTGTCTGGGTTCCGGCAGGAACTAGTTCTGGATGGCGAAGCCCTGCCGGATAGCTGACACCGTATGTGTGCAACTCTGTAGAGAGGTCGTAGTTTCGATCTTAGTGCCCTGAGGGGCTGTTCGAGAGTGCCTCCCGAAGGGCTCGAAGAGACGGTCCGAGTTCTGTGGGTCCTCCCGGAGGGCTGTCCGAGTGACCGTTCGAGTTTCGAAGGTCCTCCCGAAGGGCTGTCCGCGACACCGTCCGGGGGACTGTTCGACCGCCTCCCGGAGGGCTGTCCATATGGCGGATGAGGGTATACATCCTCGTGGTTGGGAGGTTGTAAATCCTAGCTGCGGGGATCTGCACCGCCGATCGTCATCGACTCTACTTCCGCTGCGCTACGAGTCGGTAACGAAAAAGATCAAACCTTGTATGTAGTCTTCATAGTGGTCCTGGGCTGGTGCGTAGGTCAGAAAATTTTTGTTTTCTGCTGCGTTACCTTACAATCACCATCGTCACCGGCTTGACACCTTGATCTCTATCAAAGCATCATTGTCATCTCGCCAACTATTGCTTCTACGACTATCGCTACCGCTTAGTGATAAAGTAAAGCAATTACATGGCGATTGCATTTGATACAATAAAGCGAAAACCATATGGATCCTACCAGTTGCCGATAACTGTTTACAAAACATGATCATCTCATACAACAAATTATATATAATCACGTCTTGACCATATCACATCACAGCAAGCCCTGTAAAAACAAGTTAGACGTCCTCTACTTTGTTGTTGCAAGTTTTACGTGGCTGCTACGGGCTTCTAGCAAGAACCATTCGTACCTACGCATCAAAACCACAACGATTTTTCATCATGTGTGTTGTTTTAACCTTGAACAAGGACCGGGCTAAGTCAAACTCGATTCAACTAAAGCTGGAGAAACAGACACCCACTAGCCACCTGTGTGCGAAGCACGTCGGTAGAACCAGTCTCATGAACGCGGTCATGTAATGTCGGTCTGGGCCACTTCATCCAACAATACCGCTGAATCAAAGTAAGACATGCTGGTAAGAAGTATGACTATTATCGCCCACAACTCATTTTGTTCTACTCGTGCATATAACATCTACGCATAGACCTGGCTTGGATGCCACTGTTGGGGAATGTAGTATTTCAAAAATTTTGCCTACGATCACGCAAGATCTATCTAGGAGAAGCATAGCAACGAGCGGGGAGAGTGTGTCCATGTACCCTTGTAGACCGAAAGCGGAAGCGTTTAGTAACGTAGTTGATGTAGTCAAACGTCTTCGCGATCCAACCAATCCAAGTACCGAACGCACAGCACCTCCGCGGTCTGCACATGTTCAGCTCGGTGACGTCCCATGAACTCTTGATCCAGTTGAGGCCGAGGGAGAGTTTTCGTCAGCACGACAGCGTGGTGACGGTGATGATGAAGTTACCGACGCAGGGCTTCGCCTAAGCACTACGACAATATGACCGAGGTGGAAAACTGTGGAGGGGGGCACCACACACGGCTAAAGATCAACTTGTGTGTCTATGGGGTGCCCCCCTCCCCCGTATATAAAGGAGGGGAGGAGGAGGCCGGCCGGCCCTAAGGGGCGCGCCCAAGGAGGGGATCCTACTCCAAGTAGGAATCCCCCCTTTCCTAGTCCAAGTAGGAGACCAAGGAAGGAGAGGGAGAGGGGGAGGGAAAGAAGGGCCGCGCCCCCTTCCCCTAGTCCTATTCGGACTCCCCTTGGGGGGGGGCGCCACCTCCTGGCTGCTGCCCTCTCTCTCCCCTAAGGCCCACTAAGGCCCATTACTTCCCCGGGGGATTCCGGTTACCCCTCCGGCACTCCGGTTTTATCCGAAACTATCTGGAACACTTCCGATGTCTGAATAACATGGTGCAATATATCAATATTTATGTCTCGACCATTTTGATACTCCTCGTCATGTCCGTGATCTCATCTGGGACTCCGAACAACCTTCGGTACATCAAATCACATAACTCATAATACAAATCGTCATCGAATATTAAGCGTGCGGACCCTACGGGTTCGAGAACTATGTAGACATGACCGAGACACATCTCCGGTCAATAACCAATAGCGGAACCTAGATGCTCATATTGGCTCCTACATATTCTACGAAGATCTTTATCGGTCAAACCGCATAACAACATACGTTGTTCCCTTTGTCATCGGTATGTTACTTGCCCGAGATTCGATCGTCGATATCATCATACCTAGTTTAACCTCGTTACCGGCAAGTCTCTTTACTCATTCCGTAATGCATCATCCCGCAACTAACTCATTAGGCACATTGCTTGCAAGGCTTATAGTGATGTGCATTATTGAGAGGGCCCAGAGATACCTCTCCGACAATCGGAGTGACAAATCCTAATCTCGATCTATGCCAACTCAACAAACACCATCGAAGACACCTGTAGAGCATCTTTATAATCACCCAGTTATGTTGTGACGTTTGATAGCACACTAAGTGTTCCTCCGGTATTCGGGAGTTGCATAATGTCATAGTCATAGGAACATGTATAAGTCATGAAGAAAGCAATACAATAAACTAAACGATCATAGTGCTAAGCTAACAGATGGGTCTTGTCCATCATATCATCCTATAAGGATGTGATCCCAACTTAACCATCTTTGATTAACGAGCTAGTCTAGTAGAGGCATACCAGGGACACTCTGTTTGTCTATGTATTCACACATGTACTAAGTTTCCGGTTAATACAATTCTAGCATGAATAATAAACATTTCTCACGATATAAGGAAATATAAATAACAACTTTATTATTGACTCTAGGGCATATTTCCTTCAAATTCATCGTCTTTTCAGGAAGGGTCACGTATCGGAGCCTTATGGCAAGTCACATACTCAACCATCATGTAGTCTTCTATGATTGCTAACACTCACCGCATACACAAGAGCAAGAAGTTTCAACCGGACACATAGAAAGATAGGGGCTTATAGTTTAGCCTCCCAACGTATTCACCTCAAGGGTGATGTCAACAATAATAACTCATGCCCACTCATATCCAACTTGATATATGTGCCTAGATCTTTCCTCACGACATGGTGCTTGCCAAAAGAGAAAAACAAAAAGGAATAGAGGGAAATACTTTGACTCTTGCATAAAAGTAAATACATAAAAGTAAAAGATAGTCCCTTCACAGAGGGAAGCAGAGGTTGCCATGCGCCTTTTGGTTGTATGCTCATTCTCTTAGTGCAGAAGAACGTCACGTTATATTGCCCCTTATGATAGCTACCTTTATTATGTATGCTGTCGCTTTTACTCTTTGCCATCACAAGTTCGTACAACGCTCAATTTTCTCTTACACTAAATGATCCAACACTTTCAGAAGCAATTTTTATTGCCTTATTGCACCGATGACAACTTACTTGAAGGATCTCACTCAATCCATCGGTAGGCATGGTGGACTCTCAAAACAAGATTTGGGTTTAAGGGTTTTTGGATGCACAAGTAGTATCTCTACTTAGTGCGAAATTTTTGTCTAGCAAAGATGGGAGGCAAGCACCACATGTTAAAGGATCTATGACAATATAACTTCTATGTGAATATGAACAAACATAAATCATTAGGTTGTCTTCCTTGTCCAACGTTAACAATTTTTGGCATATAATGTTTTGATGGGGGCTCACAATCATAACAGATGTCCAAGATAGTGTATTTTCATGTGAATCTTCTCTTCCCTTATTAATTTTTCCATGAATTGCCTCATTGACCAATGCTATGTTTGTAAATCTCCAATAAAGTTTCCTACTTATACTCTTCCTTATGTGATGTCATTACTTACCATAATATTAGCATATGATCCTTTTCATTTATTTCCTTTCTTTTTATTGAACATGAAAGTAAAGAAAACTAAACTCAAACTAAACTTTATTATATATCTCGCACACGATTACAATGGTAGATCACTAAGCAAACACTTGAAAAGAAAGGATTGAACTAAACTTTTTATTCAACTAAAGCAAAAGATAACTAAGGATCGAACTAAGATAAGTAAAGCCAAAAGCTAGTGGAGGTGATACGATACTGGGACACCTCCCCCAAGCTTGGCACAAGCCAAGGGGCGTGCCCATACCCGATAATCAAGTCTCCTTTGGTGGTGAAGAAGGAGGTGGTGATGAAGTAGAGGGTTTGTCCTTCAGGCTCAAAAGATACTCCAATCTACGGATGACGCTCTGGAGGGCGATGATGTGCTCTTGTAATAGATATTTTCACGAGTAAGATATTTATTTTGCACACAAACTGTTTCGATGATCCGAAAAGCTTCAATCTCACTGGGGGTAAGATGATCATAGTAAGGTTTAAGGATATCTTCCTCTTCCTCCTCAGCAGGCAAGGCTTGCTCGACCACCGGCGCTTGATCTCCAGTAGCTTCCTTGCTCTTGTCCCCCTTGAAGTCTTCTTTGGGTTCTTCTCTTTTCGATTCAATCTTCATCAACCAAGCATCCTCTTCTACGTTGTTGGAGGAGGGAGAAGACATGATTCCTGGCATAACAGATCTAACAGAAAACAGCAAGAAAGAAGAACACAAGGAGTCAATAGGTTCGGGGGGTATATAAAGATTTTTTAATCTTGTGAAACAATCAAACAGGAGAAAACGAAGTCCGGAAGGTACCCGGGGTGGGCACAACCCACTTGGGCGCGCCAGGCGCGCCCTGGTGTCTTGTGCCCACCAGGGTTACCTTCCTAGATGTTTCTTGCTTTCCTAATTTTTAATATATTCCAAAATTGATAGAAAATATTTTTGCGGATTTTTCGGAGTCCGTTTACTTGCCGTATCACTTACCTCCTCTTTTTTGACATTTCTGGTGTGTTCCGAAAGGTTTCCTTTATGTGTTCTTACGGTGTCATAGTTTGGATAATATTGCTTTCAACATTAATGGGCATACCTGAGATATAATGTTTTATCCTTTGCCCATTGACGACCTTCGGGTTAGTACCTTCGGCATTATTTATTTTGATGGCTCCAGATCGATAAACCTCCTCGATAACATAAGGTCCTTCCCATTTGGAGAGGAGTTTTTCGGCAAAGAATCTGAAAGGAGAGTTGTACAGAAGAAATATTCTCCAAATTTGAACTCATGCTTTTGGATTCTTTTATCATGCCATCTTTTAACCTTTTATTTAAATAACTTGGCATTTTCATTAGCTTGGGTTTGCCATTCATCTAGTGAGCTAATATCAAATAACTCTTTTCACCGGCAAGTTTTAAATCATAGTTGAGTTCTTTAATTGCCCAATATGCTTTATGTTCTAACTCAAGAGGCAAATGACAAGCTTTTCCATAAACCATTTTATAAGGAGACATACCCATAGGATTTTTATATGCTGTTCTGTAAGCCCAAAGTGCATCATCTAATCTCTTAGACCAATTCTTTCGAGACCTATTGACAGTCTTTTGTAAAATTAATTTTATTTCTCTATTGCTAAGTTCAACTTGACCACTAGACTGAGGATGATAGGGGGATGCAATTCTATGGTTAACATCATACTTGGCAAGCATTTTACGGAAAGCACCATGAATAAAGTGTCACCATCAGTCATTAAATATCTAGGGACTTGATACGTCTCCAACGTATCTGTAATTTTTGATCGTTCCATGCTATTATATTATCTGTTTTGGATGTTTAATGGGCTTTAATATGCTCTTTTATATTATTTTTGGGACTAACCTATTAACCAGAGGCCCGGTGCCAGTTGCTATTTTTTTTTGCCTATTTCAGTGTTTCGCAGAAAAGGAATATCAAACGGAATCCAAACGGAACAAAACCTTCGTGAGGATCTTTCTTGGAACGAACGCAATCCAGGAGACTTGGAGTGGAAGTCAGAGACGCAACGAGGCAACCACGAGGCAGGAGGGCGCGCCCAGGGGGGTAGGCACGCCCCCACCCTCGTGGGCCCCTCGCAGCTCCACCGACCTACTTATTTCGCCTATATATACTCTTATACCCTGAAAACATCCAGGGGAGCCACCAAAACCACTTTTCCGCCGCCGCAAACTTCTGTACCCGTGAGATCCCATCTTGGGACCTTCTCCGGTGATCTGCCGGAGGAGGATTCGATCACAGAGGGCTTCTACATCAACACCATAGCCTCTCGGATGATGTGTGAGTAGTTTACCACAGACCTTCGGGTCCATAGTTATTAGCTAGATGGCTTATTCTCTCTCTTTGGTTCTCAATACAAAGTTCTCCTCAATGTTCTTGGAGATCTATTCGATGTAATACTTTTTGCGGTGTGTTTGTCGAGATCCGATGAATTGTGGGTTTATGATCAAGATTATCTATGAACAATATTTGATTCTTCTGTGAATTCTTATATGCATGATTTGATATCTTTGCAGGTCTCTTCGAATTATCGGTTTAGTTTGGCCTACTAGATTGATCTTTCTTGCAATGGGAGAAGTGCTTAGCTTTGGGTTCAATCTTGCGGTGCTCGATCCCAGTGACAGAAAGGGAACCGACACGTATTGTATTGTTGCCATCGAGGATAAAAAGATGGGGTTTATATCGTATTGCTTGAGTTTATCCCTCCACATCATGTCATCTTGCTTAATGCGTTACTCTGTTCTTATGAACTTAATACTCTAGATGCATGCTGGATAGCGGTCGATGTGTGGAGTAATAGTAGTAGATGCAGAATTGTTTCGGTCTACTTGACACGGACGTGATGCCTATGTTCATGATCATGCCTAGATATTCTCATAACTATTTGCTTTTCTATCAATTGCTCGGCAGTAATTTGTTCACCCATCGTAATATATGCTATCATAAGAGAAGCCACTAGTGAAACCTATGGCCCCCGGGTCTATTTTACATCATATTAGTTTATCTTCAACTTGCCAATTTCTATCGCAGTTTATTTTGCAATCTATACAACAAAAATACCAAAAAATATTTATCTTATTATCTTTATCAGATCTCACTTTTGCATGTGGTCGTGAAGGGATTGACAACCCCTTTATCACGTTGGTTGCAAGGTTCTTGATTGTTTGTGCAGGTACTAGGCGATTTGCGTGTAGTCTCCTACTGGATTGATACCTTGGTTCTCAAAAACTGAGGGAAATACTTACGCTACTTTGCTGCATCACCCTTTCCTCTTCAAGGGAAAACCAACGCATGCTCAAGAGGTAGCAGGACTCCAAACCTTGGGAAAATAACTTCCTTAAGCATTTTAATAGAGGTGTTGTGATCAGCACTACTAGTTGGAATAGCTTCTACCCACTTAGTAACATATTCAACAACAACTAAAATATGTGCATACCCATTAGAGGAAGGAAAAGGTCCCATGTAATCAAAACCCCAAACATCAAATGGTTCAACAGCAAGTGAATAATTCATAGGCATTTCTTGACGCTTACCAATATTACCAATTCTTTGACATTCATCACAAGATAAAACAAACTTACGGGCATCCTTTAAGAGAGTAGGCCAATAAAAACTAGATTGCAATACCTTATGAGCAGTTCTATCTACTGCATGATGCCCTCCATTAGCTTCGGAGTGAAATTTTTGTAGGATTTGTCCCTGTTCATGCTCAGGTACACAACATCTAATAATACCATCTACTCCTTCTTTATAAGGATGTGGGTCATCCCAAAAGTAATTTCTTAAATCATAGAAGAATTTTGTCTTTTGTTGGTATGTGAAGCTAGGTGGTATGTATTTAGCAACAATGTAATTAGCATAGTCAGCATACCAAGGAGTGTTATGAGAAACATTTATTGCAGCTAATTGCTCTTTAGGAAAACTATCATTAATAGGTTGTGGGTCATCAAGTATATTCTCTAACCTAGACAAGTTATCAGCTACGGGGTTCTCAGCTCCTTTTTTATCAGTGATATGCAAGTCAAATTCTTGTAGCAAGAGAACCCACCTAATGAGCTAGCTTTAGCATCTTTCTTTTCCATAAAATATTTTATAGCAGCATGATCAGTGTGAATAATAACTTTAGAATCAACAATGTAAGATTTGAATTTATCACAAGAAAACACCGCTGCTAAAAATTCTTTTTCAGTAGTAGCATAATTTCTTTGGGCACTGTCTAGAGTTTTACTAGCATAATGAATAACATTTAATTTCTTATCAACTCTTTGTCCTAGAACAGCACCAACAACATAATCACTAGCATCACACATAATTTCAAAATACAAGTTCCAATCAGGTGGTTGAACAATAGGTGCAGAAATTAAGGCTTAAGTGTTTCAAAGGCTTCTACACAATCATCATTAAAAAATGGAACATCCTTTTGTAAAAGGTTTGTAAGAGGCCTAGAAATTTTAGAGAAGTCTTTAATAAATCTCCTATAGAAACCAACATGATCGAGGAAACTACGAATACCTTTAATATCTCTGGGACATGGCATTTTATCAATTGCATCAACTTTAGCTTTATCCACCTCAATACCTCGTTTAGAAATTTTATGTCCCAAGACAATACCTTCATTAACCATAAAGTGGCACTTCTCCCAATTCGAGACAAGATTAGTTTGCTCGCATCTTTGCAAAACTCGATCAATGTTGCTTAAGCAATCATCAAAAGAAGTTCCATAAATGGAAAAATAATCCATGAAAACCGGAACAATCTTTTCACAAAAATCAGAGAATGTAGCAGTCATGCATCTTTGAAAGGTAGCAGGTGCATTGCATAAACCAAAAGGCAACATAATTTCCAAAAGGACAAGTAAAGGTGGTTTTCTCTTGATCATGTTGTGAAACGGGTATTTGAGAAAAACTAGAATATCCATCAAGGAAACAAAAGTGTGTGTGCTTGGAAAGTCTTTCTAACATTTGATTAATAAAAGGTAGAGGGTAATGATCTTTTCTAGTTGCTTTATTTAATTTTCTAAAATCAATTACCATTCTATAACCAGTGCCAATTCTTTGTGGAGTAAGTTCATTTTTATCATTAGGAACAACAGTAATACCTCCCTACTTAGGGACACAATGAACAGGACTTACCCATCTACTATCAGCTATAGGATAGATTATACCTGCTTCCAGAAGCTTCAGTATTTCAGTTCTTATCACTTCTTTCATTTTAGGATTTAAATGTCGTTGGTGATCAACAACGGGTTTAGCATCAGGTTCCATATTAATATTGTGCTGACAAAGAGTGGGACTCATGCCCTTAAGATCATCGAGAGTATATCCAATAGCCGCTGGTGCTTCTTCAGAATTTTCAATAATCTTTCTTCTTCTGTTCTGAAAGGTTAGCACTAATAATAATAGGATATATCTTTTTCTCATCAAGATAAGCATATTTCAAAGTGTCTGACAATTGTTTTAATTCAAACACAGGATCACCTTTAGCTTGAGGAGGACCACCTAGAGTTTCAATAGGCAAGTTGTGTTTAAGCAGAGGTCGTTGTTCAAAGAAAATTTTATCTATCTCATTTCTTTCATGCATATGCATATCATTTTCATGGTCTAGCAAATATTGTTCTAGTGGATCAGTAGGAGGCACGAAAATAGAAGCAAGACCAATTATATCATCCTTACTAGGCAATTCTTTCTTATGATGTTTTCTATTGAACTTGGAAAAATTAAACTCATGAGACTCATCACCAAAGCTAACACTGACAGTTTGTTTCTCACAATCTATTTTAGCATTAACGGTGTTTAAGAAAGGTCTATCGAAGATAATGGGACAAAAGTCATCTTGGCGGGAACCAAGAACAAGAAAATCAGTAGGATATTTTATTTTCCCACACAAGACTTCGACATCTCTAACAAACCCAAGTGGTGTGATGGTATCTCTATTATCAAGTTTAATAGTAACATTTATGTCTTCTATTTCAGCGGGTGCAATATCATTCATAATTTCTTCATATAATGTAAAGGGAATAGCACTCACGCTACCACCTAAGTCACGTAAACCATGATAACAGTGATCTCCTATTTTGACTGAGACAACATGCATGCCAACAACAGGTTTATGTTTATCCTTTTCATCTGGTTTGGTGAAAGTGCAACTATCCCTGGGTGGTTTTGGTAAATACTAACAACATATAACTCATTGAGCTAATGCTATCTCAAGATAAATATTTCAGGAAAGCTTAATGATTGGCATGGCATGGATTACGAATGTGGACCCCTCAAAATGCTAAGGACAAAAGATTGGCTCAAGCTCAAGACTCTACATTTTACTTTTAGTGATCCAAGATCACATTGAGTCCATAGGAAAAGCCAATGCTATTAAAAGGGCATGAGGTGTTGCTTAATGAGTTACTTGCTCAAAATGCTTAGTGATATGCCCCAAAACCCTCAACTACTTTCTCATATCCACATATGTCCCAAACCAAAAGTCAAACTGGGCCTCACCGAAATTTCCTATCTGGCACCACCGAATTCACTTGACATAGCCACTGCCACAAACCCTAGTCATTTTAGTCTCACCGATAGGGATCTCGGTCTCACCGAGATGGGATTGCAACCTCTCTGTTTCCCTTCGTAAAATTTCGGTCCAACCGAGATGAGCGATCGGTCCCACCGAGATTGCAATGCAAACTCTCTGTTTCCCCTTCGTAACGTTTCGGTCCAACCGAGATGAGCGAATCGGTTCCACCGAGTTTGCCTGACCAACTCTCTGTTTGCTTATTACCAAAATCGGTCCCACCGAGTTTGTGTAATCGGTCTTACTGAGATTACGTTATGCCCTAACCCTAATGGATTCGGTCCCACCGAGTTGACATGTCGGTCCCACCGAAAATCCTAACGTTCACATTTTGAACTAAATCGGTCTGACTGAGTTTTCTGATTCGGTCCCACCGAGTTTGGTGATTTGTGTGTAACGGTTAGATTTTGTGTGGAGGCTATATATACCCCTCCACCCACTCTTCATTCGTGAGGAGAGCCATCAGAACATGCCTACACTTCCAACACACATTTTCTGAGAGAGAACCACCTACACTTGTGTTGAGGTCAAGATATTCCATTCCAACCACATAAATCTTGATCTCTAGCCTTCCCAAAGTTGCTTTCCACTCAAACCCTCTTTCCACCAAATCCAATCCTATGAGAGAGAGCCGAGTGTTGGGGAGACTATCATTTGAAGCACAAGAGCAAGGAGTTCATCATCAACACACCATCTATTACCTTTTGGAGAGTGGTGTCTCCTAGATTGGCTAGGTGTCACTTGGGAGCCTCCGTCAAGATTGTGGAGTTGAACCAAGGAGTTTGTACGGGCAAGGAGATCGCCTACTTCATGAAGATCTACCCTAGTGAGGCAAGTCCTTCGTGGGCGATGGCCATGGTGGGATAGACAAGGTTGCTTCTTCGTGGACCCTTCATGGGTGGAGCCCTCCGTGGACTCGCGCAACCGTTACCCTTCGTGGGTTGAAGTCTCCATCAACGTGGATGTACGATAGCACCACCTATCGGAACCACGGATAAAAAATCTCCGTGTCTACATTGCGTTTGCTCCCTCCAAACTCCTCCCTTTACCTTCATATGCAATTGTTTTACATTCCGCTGCTATACTCTTAGAATTGCATGTGTAGGTTGATTACTTGAATTGTGCTAAGTTGCTAAAATCTGCCAAGACTTAAAATTGGGAAAAGGCTAGATTTTTATTTGGTCAAGTAGTCTAATCACCCCCCCTCTAGACATACTTTCGATCCTACAAGTGGTATCAGAGCTTTGGTCTCCATTTGCTTTGATTTCCATAGCTTTTGGTGATCATAGCCTTGGTTTCACAACCTAGGAGAGTATGGCGTCTAGCGAGGGAAATTACCACCGTAGAGGTCCTTACTTTGATGGTACTAATTTTGCTAGTTGGAAGCATAAGATGAAAATGCATATTCTTGGACATAACCCCGCCGTTTGGGCTATTGTGTGTATTGGCTTGCAAGGTGAATTCTTTGATGGGAGAGAACCGAACCGTGAAGCTACCGCGGAAGAGTTGAAGATGCTGCAATACAATGCTCAAGCTTGTGATATTCTCTTCAACGGATTGTGCCCCGAAGAATTCAACAAAATCAGCCGCCTTGAGAATGCAAAGGAAATTTGGGATACTTTGATTGATATGCACGAAGGTACCGACTCCGTCAAGGAATCCAAATTGGATGTGCTTCAAAGTCAACTTGACAAGTTCAAAATGAAGGATGGTGAAGGTGTCGCTGAAATGTACTCTAGGCTTGCTCTCATCACAAATGAGATTGCCGGCTTAGGAAGTGAAGAGATGACCGATAGATTCATCATCAAGAAGATCCTAAGAGCCTTGGATGGAAAGTATGATACCGTGTGCACATTGATCCAAATGATGCCCAATTACAAAGATCTCAAGCCAACGGAAGTCATTGGAAGAATTGTTGCTCATGAGATGTCACTTAAGGATAAGGAAGAGCTCCACAACAAGTCAAGTGGTGCTTACAAAGCCTCATGTGAAGCTCCCACATCATCAAGTGAGAAACAAACCTTCAATGAAGAATTGAGCCTAATGGTGAAGAACTTCAACAAGTTCTACAAGAGTAGAAGCAAGGAAAGAAGCTCCAAGTCAAGGTCCTACAATGACAAGAGATCTTCAAGTCGTGAACGAAATTGCTACAATTGTGGAAGACCCGGACACTACTCCAATGAGTGTACGGCTCCCTACAAAAGAAGAGAAGATTCTCCCAAAAGAAGAAGTAGAAGAGAAGAATCACCACCTAGAGAGAGAAGGAGTAGAGATGATCGTTATGAGCAAAGACCCTCTCGGAGAAGCAAGGATTCGGAAAGGAAGGACAAGTCATCAAAGAGCTACACAAAAAGAAGACATCAAGCTCATGTTGGTGAATGGGTATCCGGCTCCGACTCCGACCATCACTCCGAAAGAAGTTATCACTCCGACTCCGAATATACTCAAGATGAAGGTGTTGCCGGTGTAGCTCTTGTGTCAACCAACTCCTATGACATATTTGACTCACCAAATGAAGGAATTGGAAGATGCTTCATGGCCAAAGGTCCAAAGGTAACACACCCCGAGTATGTTGATTTCAATAGTGATGAAGATGATTTGCTAGGAGATGATGATTTACTTGTTGACAATTCTAGTTATGAAAACTATGATGAACTTGCTATTAATCATGTTAATCAAGATAAAATGAATGACGATGATAAGAAGGAGATTGAGCGTCTAACTAAAGAACTAAACACTCTTAAGTTAGCTCATGAAACTACCTTGGAAGATCATCGAGAACTTTTAAAGACTCATGAGAAGCTACGCTTTGAAAAGCTCAACCTTGAGCAAGAGCATGAGTTCTTAAAAGCAATCAATGATGATCTTCGCAAGAAAAGTTCTTCTTACATTGCCAAGCGTTTACTCTTGTCTACTTACATGCCACAAGTTAAATCTAGCAACAAGAACAAGAAAGATTCTTCCTCTAGTAGTAACAACAATCATGCTAAATCCAATGTTGTTGCTTCTAGTAGTTCTCTTGATTCCACTAATGATTCTCTTAGCCAAGTTACACTTGAGCAAGAAAATAGCTTATTGAAGGGAATTATAGAGAAAGGTGTTTACAAGAGTCTTGCCGGAAGTAAGCAATTTGAGGAAATTGTACGCAAGCAAGGAAGACACCGGAAGAATCAAGGTGTTGGTTTTGAACGAAAGTTCAATGCCAATGGAGTTGAGTGGGAAGAAGATCAATACCCCAAGACGAAGTTTGTTCCTCAACAAGAGAAGTATGATCCTACTTCTTTCCAAGGAACACAAGCTCAAGATGATCTTCCACCACAAGACCACAAGCTAAAGGGCAAGGACAAGCTTCAAGAGGAGATTGATGCATTTGAAGAAGCTCCTAAGGCCTTGGTCAAGTGGGTTCCCAAGACTACATCAAGTTCCACTTCATCAAGTACGACTACAACTCCAAGGATTCCCATCAAGATGGTGTGGATCCCGAAGAAGAAGAACTAGAGAGTTCTTGAGGGTGACTCCACCAACATACTTCACTCTTATCATTTTGGCAAGGACAAGTGCAAACAACTTCCATATCTTGCACTAGTTCAAGGAGTCACAAACCCTCTTGTTGGTAAGACAAGGGACAAGGTAACCTAATGCTTTCATGGACATCATCCTATGTGAACATCACTCTATGTCTATGGATATCCTTGTTTGTTCCTTGTGGGACTAACCCGTGTAGGTATTGAAAGTGCAACTCACTCCAAAGGATTGCTCCGAATGATCTACATCAACATTGAGCATCTACATCTTCAACACCTACATGAAGTCATCATCGACAAAACCCAAGGTTAGTTCATCCCTCTTAGGGGGGATATCACATCTAGGGGGAGCTTTACTCTAATCAATTGAGATAAAGCAACTCTAATGATGTGAACACAACAATGCTTTATGTAAAAGTGGTAACCCCACTTGTGCTTAAACGATGAGTATGACCTATGATCAAATGTTCTCATTTGACTCCTAAGTCAATATACTCATATATAGATGACCTAGTCATCGCCAAATTGCTTGATAGATGCTAGAGTGATTGTGCATGCTTTGTCACATATTTCATTTGTCATTTTATTGTGTGAGCATGTTGGATGCATATTTTACTCATTCGAGGACATCCATTTGTTGCTTTGATTGTTTGGCTTTTCTCTTTTGCCAAATGGATGGACAAGAATGCTTAAGAATTCCCTCTAGCTATCTATGCTTTTCTCGTCTCAAACTCTATTCATGCTACATCACAAAGTTTGATCAAGTCAGATTTGAACCACTCTATGTGAGGAGCACTCGGAGTCCCCGATTAGTCATAGACTTAAACTTCCAAAACCTCTTTGTACATTTCGGTATGACCGAATCATCCACTTCGATCACACTGAGATCACTAAGTTGATCTAGGTTTTCAACCTCGGTGCAACCGATTTGAACTTTCCGGTCACACCGAGTTGCAGTAACCGCTTGCGATTCTACATCTCGGTGCCACCGAGTTGTTCCACTCGGTCACACTGACAGGGTCGAAATATATAAACCCACGGGTGAGATTTTGGAAATTTCTTCGAAACCTCTCATCAGCCCGCGCGTATCCTGCTCTGTCGCCTTAGCTCTCTGGATCGTCTCCTCGCCGCCAGCGACCTCCCGCCGCTGGTTTCCATCGCCGTCAATGGAATTCCGCCCCTCCGTTGCCGCAGTAGCGAACTCCGCCGAACTAGGGTACAAGTTCGTCTCTTTGTGCTATTCCTTTAATTCTGTTTCGTAGCACATTGCTCTGCCATGATCATCACCACATATGCAAACACTCTATCCATTGAAAACATCCTTTAGATTAGATTGGATTTGAAAATTTAGGCTTAGGTCTCTGCCGAACCCATCTCGAACCGACCGAGTTGTAGAAATCGGTCTCACCGATTTGGCTTAGGCCATAGCACTTGCGATTTTCGGTCTGACCGAAAACTGCAAATCGGTTTGACCGAGTTCGATTCTCTGTGAAACCCTAGCAGTCTCGGTGCCACCGAACTGTGACTCGGTCTGATCGAGTTCACTAGTTTAGGTTCCAAAAGCTGCTTCGGTATCACCGAGTTTACAAATCGGTAGCTCCGAAATGCTTTGTGTGGAGAACTAAAACTAAGTTTTTAAGTCATCTGTTTTGCAAAAACTCTGCACTTTGTGATGCTCATCCACTCTACCTCATCTACATCTATTCACAGGGTCTACTGTCAGTAAGTTTGCAGAGATGTCTGATCAGAGTGACAGTCAGAACAGGTCTAAGGAACATGTGCAGCTGAGTGAGGGTTCAGATCCCTCAAGCACTTCTGATGATGGCAGCAGGAGCACTCCCAGCAACTTGCCAAAGGCAGCCACCAGATCTAGGAAGAAGAGAACCTCAGAATCTGAGGATGAGGATTATGTTGCCACTGAGGAGGAAGTAAGCTCCAAGAAGAAGGTGCTGAAAAAGGAGTATGGCATAGCTGCTGCACCAAAGCCAGGCTTGAATAAGAAGGCACCAGCTAGGAGGATCCCAATGTCAAAGCCAAGGAAGGTAGCAACAGGAGAAACAATGAAATTCACCATAGAATCAGATGATGGTGAAGCAGCAGGTGATGGCCAGAAAAAGAAGAGGGCAAGAACCACTACTGCAAAAGTTCTTGGCAAGCCCTCAATGATGAGATATTCTGAAGAAGAAGAAGAGGATGCTCCAGCACCCAAAGCTCAAAAGCTTATGGCTGATGCTCTAAAGGCAGGGGCTGCTCCATCAAAGCCCAAGTCTACTCCCAAAGCTCAAGCTCAGAAGCCCCCAAAACCCAAGAGGAACACCAGAAGTATACCTCCTGAAGAGAAGAACAAGACCCCAGTGCCTCAAGCTGAAGAAGAGGATGATGATTCACTTGTTTTGAGGAAGTTGAAGCCCAAGATTCCTGACCATAATGATGCTCATCTAGTAGCTGAAGATATGCATATCAGAAAGGATGCTAGACTGAAATTGTGGAGACAGTCTGATCCTTATGCTGTGAGGAGGAGGACAACAGTTGATTACAGGTTTCACACAAAGGAACAGCAAGACTTTTATGAAACTATTTTGCTTGACAAGAAGCCCATTGTATGTGACATGAGATGGGTGGATTGGGAATACATCAAGGAAGAAGAAGATCACTTTCCAGGAGTTTATGACAGCTTCAAGGCATGTGGAGTTGACAAATTTGTTGGGCAGAAGCTCACCAAATGAAATGATGAGTTGATCATGTAGTTTTGCTCCACTGCCACTTCTATCCAGATGGGAGGATAGTTTGGATGTCAGAAGGTACTAGGTACCAATCCACAGTTGAGGAGTGGGCCAAGCTGATAAATGCCCCTGAAGAACATGAAGATGACTTGGATGTGTATGCCACCAAGAAGAAGGACCACAACACTATGGCAAACATGTACAAGGAGATCCCAGATAAGGCTTTGGAGACTCACAAGCTTGGATCAGTACATTACTTGTTGTCTGGTCTGCCTACCATCAACACAATCCTTAGGCACACTCTGCTACCCAAGTCAGGAGATCACAAGATGATCAGAGGGCATTCTATCAACCTGCTACAGCTTTTTGATGTCCCTCAGAAGTTCAAGGTTATGAGTCTGATTGTAGAGACAATCAACAGGACTGCCGCTGACTAGAAGAGAAGCTGTGGGTATGCTCCACACATTCAGGACCTCATCAAATCCAAGATGGGCACAGGAACATATCTGTTGGATAAGGAGCATCTACCCTTATATCCTGATTTTGAAGATAACACTGTTGTGATGAATGAGGAAGACCCCACATCTGAGCAAGCACAGGAGAAGAGAGCCAAAGCAAAGGCTGAGAAAGCTGCCAAGGTGCCAAGTGTTGAAGAGGCATCTCAAGTTTTCCTGAAGAGCAAGCAAGATCAACTTGCATATCTGATCCAGTCGACACTGAGGATTGAGAAGGGCTTGGCCACCCTGACTCAAAACAAGGAGAGCTTGGAGATGATCATAGAAACCAAATTTTATGATCTTGATCTGAAGGTAACTGAGATTCAAACAACAGCTGAGCAGCTTCAGGAGGAAGCAGAAGAGAAGAGAGGCAAGGCAACTACTGATGCATTTAAGCGAGTGCCTAGAGGACAGAGGTCTGCTACAGTGCCCATACCTGATACAAGTGCAACAGCATCAGCACCAGCAGCTAGAGCTCCAGTGCCACCTCCAGCATCCACTCCACCAGCTCCAACTACATCAACTGATGCCTTCGTCCTTGGAGTTTTCTCTACACCACCTCCCGAAGACCAAGCCTGAGAGACGCATAGCACTATGCATATTTGAACTTTTTGGTAACTTGTTGCCAAAGGGGGAGAAATATGTATAGATCATAGGCTTCGAGAGAGTGTTTTGCTTCTTTGCCTTTGGTTGAACTTTTTATTGTGTGAGATAATTATTTGATCATGTGTGTGTTTGATCATTTGCTACCATAATGCTTTTTTGGATGATATTATCTTTTATATCTCATATATGATCATTCACTTGCTTGGTGATGAGTGCATGCTTTTAATTTCTATCATTTTGAGCGCTCCACCAAGATGTATGTGACATGGAAGAGTAACCCATGATCCTAATCGATTGTGCATTTGCATTCAAAAGAAAATTTTAAATAATGCACAAATTTAGGGGGAGCTCTTGCTTATCACATACTTCTCAAAGCGACAATGTTTTTCAATCTTATTATCATTTGTCGAAGCTTTGATCTATATGTTATCATCAATTACCAAAAAGGGGGAGATTGAAAGTGCAACTATCCCTGGGTGGTTTTGGTAATTCCTAACAACATATAGCTCATTGAGCTAATGCTATTTCAAGATAAATATTTCAGGAAAGCTCAATGATTGGCATGGCATGGATTAGGAATGTGGACCCCTCAAAATGCTAAGGACAAAAGATTGGCTCAAGCTCAAGACTCTACATTTTACTTTTAGTGATCCAAGATCACATTGAGTCCATAGGAAAAGCCAATACTATTAAAAGGGGATGAGGTGTTGCTTAATGAGTTACTTGCTCAAAATGCTTAGTGATATGCTCCAAAACCCTCAACTACTTTCTCATATCCACATATGTCCCAAACCAAAAGTCAAACTCGGCCCCACCGAAATTTCCTATCCGGCACCACCGAGTTCACTTGACATAGCCACTGCCACAAACCCTAGTCACTTCGGTCTCACCGCTAGGGATCTCGGTCTCACCGAGATGGGATTGCAACCTCTCTGTTTCCCTTCGTAACGTTTCGGTCTAACCGAGATGAGCGATCGGTCCCACCGAGATTGCAATGCAAACTCTCTGTTTCCCCTTCGTAACGTTTCGGTCTAACCGAGATGAGCGAATCGGTCCCACCGAGTTTGCCTGACCAACTCTCTGTTTGCTTATTACCAAAATCGGTCCCACCGAGTTTGTGTAATCGGTCTCACCGAGATTACGTTATGCCCTAACCCTAATGGAATCTGTCCCACCGAGTTGACATGTCGGTCCCACCGAAAATCCTAACGTTCACATTTTGAACTAAATCGGTCTGACCGAGTTTTCTGATTCGGTCCCACCGAGTTTGGTGATTTGTGTGTAACGGTTAGATTTTGTGTGGAGGCTATATATACCCCTCCACCCACTCTTCATTCGTGAGGAGAGCCATCAGAACATGCCTACACTTCCAACATACATTTTCTGAGAGAGAACCACCTACACTTGTGTTGAGGTCAAGATATTCCATTCCAACCACATAAATCTTGATCTCTAGCCTTCCCCAAGTTGCTTTCCACTCAAACCCTCTTTCCACCAAATCCAATCCTATGAGAGAGAGCTGAGTGTTGGGGAGACTATCATTTGAAGCACAAGAGCAAGGAGTTCATCATCAACACACCATCTATTACCTTTTGGAGAGTGGTGTCTCGTAGATTGGCTAGGTGTCACTTGGGAGCCTCCGTCAAGATTGTGGAGTTGAACCAAGGAGTTTGTACGGGCAAGGAGATCGCCTACTTCGTGAAGATCTACCCTAGTGAGGCAAGTCCTTCGTGGGCGATGGCCATGGTGGGATAGACAAGGTTGCTTCTTCGTGGACCCTTCGTGGGTGGAGCCCTTCGTGGACTCGCGCAACCGTTACCCTTCGTGGGTTGAAGTCTCCATCAATGTGGATGTATGATAGCACCACCTATCGGAACCACGGATAAAAATCTCCGTGTCTACATTGCGTTTGCTCCCTCCAAACTCCTCCCTTTACCTTCATATGCAATTGTTTTACATTCCGCTGCTATACTCTTAGAATTGCATGTGTAGGTTGATTACTTGAATTGTGCTAAGTTGCTAAAATCTGCCAACACTTAAAATTGGGAAAAGGCTAGATTTTTATTTGGTCAAGTAGTCTAATCACCCCCCTCTAGACATACTTTCGATCCTACATTTGGCAATTCTAGTAGCTTCATCACAGTAGTAAATAACATGCCCATCTATATCTTCTACCAAGAGATCTTTAACCATAGCAACACTAGGTTCTACTTTAATTTGTTCAGTAGGTTTAGGTGCTCTTATATAACTTTTATTGACCATAGTTGAAACCTTAGCATGTTCCTTTATCCTAACAGGGGAAGGTGTTTTTTCAATAAAGCAGTAGGAACAACTGGATCAACATTATAAATAAAAGTTTCATCTTTAGCATTTACTGGTTCCTTAATTTCTTCTTTAATAGGTGGGTAATATTTAAACCACTTCTCTTTTGGAAGGTCAACATGAGTAGCAAATGATTCACAAAAGGAGGCTACTATCTCAGAGTCAAGTCCATATTTAGTGCTAAGCTTTTGAAAAGCATCGGTATTCATAAAAGATTTAACACAATCATACTTAAGCTTAATACCTGACTCTTTACCTTCGTCGAGTCCCCAATCTTCAGAGTTGCTTTTAATTCTTTCTAAATGATCCCACATGAATTCAGTAGTCTTCTTTATAAAAGAACTAGTACAAGAAGTATCAAGCATGGATTGATCATCTCGAGAAAGCATAGCATAAATTTTTTGAATAATAATTTCTCTTGAGAGCTCATGATTGGGGCATGAACATAACATTGACTTAAGCCTCCCTCAATCTAGAGCGATACTTTCTCCTTCACGAGGCCAAAAATTATATATGTAATTCCGATCACGATAAACTAGATGCATAGGATATTTTTTGGTGAAATCCAATTTCAATCAATTCCAATTCCATGATCCAATATCATCGCATATCATATACCATGCCAATGATTTTCCCTTCAAAGATAAAGGGAAAACTTCTTCTTAGCTTCATCTCCGGGTAAACCTGCAAGCGTAAATAATCCACAAATTCCATCCACATATATCAAGTGCATATCCAGATGTTTGGTTCCATCTCCTGCATAAGGATTAGCTAGTAGTTGTTCTATCATACCCGAAGGAATTTCTTTACCAATATTTTCAGTAGGTGCAGTAGGTTGAGGGGAAACTAATTTTGGTTCCAGTAGAGGTGAAGATACCTCGAACAAACCCCTCAAAGGATTTTTCTCCATAGTAACAAGTAACAATAAAATTCAGCACGTAGTAATAATATTTCCTTACCGATTTCCACTTACCGAGAGCGCTTCACTCCCCGTCAACGGCGCCAGAAAAGAACCTTGATGACACACAAGTATAGGGGATCAATCGTAGTCCTTTCGATAAGTAAGAGTGTCGAACCCAACGAGGAGCAGAAGGAAATGACAAGCGGTTTTCAGCAAGGTATTTCTGCAAGCACTGAAATTATAAGTAACGAGTAGTTTGATAGCAAGATAATTTGTAACGAGCAAGTAACAATAATGGTAACAAAAGTGCAGCAAGGTAGCCCAATCCTTTTGAGTCAAAGGACAGGCCAAAACGGTCTCTTATGATAAGAAAAACGTTCTTGAGGGTACATGGGAATTTCATCTAGTCACTTTCATCATGTCGGTTTGATTTGTGTTCGCTACTTTGATAATTTGATATGTGGGTGGACCGGTGCTTAGGTGCTGTTCTTACTTGAACAAACCTCCTACTTATGATTAACCCCCTCACAAGCATCCGCAACTATGAGAAAAGTATTAAGATAAAATCTAACCATAGCATTAAACTTTTGGATCCAAATCAGTCCCTTACGAAATATAGCATAAACTAGAATTTAAGCTTCTGTCACTCTCACAACCCATCATCTAATAACTACTCCACAATGCATTCCCATAGGCCCTAATAAGGTGAAGTGCCATGTAGTCAACGTTCACATGACACCACTAAGGAATCACAACATACATACCATCAAAATATCAAACACATATCAAGTTCACATGATTACTTGCAACAAGATTTCTCCCGTGACCTCAAGAACAAAAGTAACTACTCACAAATGATAATCATGCTCAAGATAAGAGGGGTATTAAATAGCATAATGGATCTGAACATATAATCTTCCACCAAATAAACCATATAGTAATCAACTACAAGATGTAATCAACACTACTAGTCGCCCACAAGCACCAATCTAAGGTTCCGGTACAAAGATTGAACACAAGAGATGAACTAGGGTTTGAGAGGAGATGGTGTTGTTGAAGATGTTGATGGAGATTTCCTTCCCCAAGATGGGAGAGTTGTTGGTGATGATGATGACGATGATTTCCCCCTCCGGGAGGGAAGTTCCCCTGGCGGAATCGCTCCGCCGGAGGGCAAAACTACTCCTGCCCAAGTTCCGCCTCGAGACGGCAGCGCTTCATCCCGGAAGTCCTCCTCTCATTTTTTCTAGGTCAAAATGACTTATATACTAGAAGAGGGGCACCGGAGGTGGGCCGAGGAGGGCACAACCCACCAGGGCGTGCCTGGGCTCCCTGGAGCGCCCAGGTGGGTTGTGCCCACCTAGTGGGCCTCCTCTGGTAGTTATTTGCTCCAATAATTCTTATATATTCCATAAAAAAACCTTGAAGTTTCAGCTCATTTGGAGTTGTGCAGAGTAGGTGGCCTGGCATAGCTTTTTCAGTTCCAGAATTCCAGCTGTCAGTATTCTCCCTCCTTGTGTGAACCTTGCATATATGAGAGAAAAAGCATTAGAATTACTCCAAAAAGCATTATTATGCATAAAAACAATATAAATAACAGTAGGAAAACATGATGCAAAATGGACGTATCAACTCCCCCAAGCTTAGACCTCGCTTGTCCTCAAGCGAAAACCGAAACCCAAAAACATGTCCACATGCTTAGAGAGAGAGAGGTGTCGATAAAACAAAATACAGACATAGAAGCATCATGTATATTATTATAACACCAACAAACTTTAACATAAAACTTTATCATATAACTTCTATCATAGACTTCTCATGAACAAGTAACAATTCATCACAACATCGAAGTATAAAGCATAAACTCTATTGAAAACCAACAAACTATGTTCTCAGTCAACTTTGCAACTACAATTCATCATCTTTTAAGGAAGGGTCACGTATCGGAGCCTTATGGCAAGTCCACATACTCAACCATCATGTAGTCTTCTATGAGTGCTAACACTCACCACATACACATGAGCAAAAAGTTTCAATCGGACACATAGAAAGATAGGGGCTTATAGTTTAGCCCCCCAACGTATTCACCTCAATGGTGATGTCAACAATAATAACTCATCCCACTCATATCCAACTGGATATATGTGCCTACATCTTTCCAAGAATAGAGAGAAATACTTTGACTCTTGCATAAAAGTAAATACATAAAAGTAAAAGATAGGCCCTTCGCAGAGGGAAGCAGAGGTTGCCATGCGCCTTTTTGGCGGTATGCTCAATCTCTTAGTGCAAAAGAATGTCACATTATATTGCCCCTTATGATAGCAACCTTTATTATGCAGTCTGTCGCTTTTATTCTTTGTCATCACAAGTTCGTACAACGCTCAAGTTTCTCTTACACTAAATGATCCAACACTTTTAGAAGCAATTTTTATTGCCTTATTGCACCGATGACAACTTACTTGAAGGATCTTACTCAATCCATAGGTAGGTATGGTGGACTCTCAAAACAAGATTTGGGTTTAAGGGTTTTTGGATGCACAAGTAGTATCTCTACTTAGTGCGGAATTTTTGGTTAGCAAATATGGGAGGCAAGCACTACCCACCAGGGCGGGTGATGACTCAGAAGTATAGGGGATCTATCATAGTCCTTCCGATAAGTAAGAGTGTCGAACCCAACAAGAAGCGGAAGGAAATGACAAGCGGTTTTCAGCAAGGTATTCTCTACAAGCACTGAAATTATCGGTAACAGATAGTTTTGTGATAAGATAATTCGTAATGGGTAACAAGTAACAAGTGTAACTACAGTGCAACAAGATGGCCCAATCCATTTTGTAGCAAAGGACAAGTCTGGACAAACTCTTATAGAAAGCAAAGCGCTCCCGAGGACACATGGGAATTATCGTCAAGCTAGTTTTCATCATGCTCATATGATTCGTGTTTGTTAATTTGATAATTTGATATGTGGGTGGACCGGTGCTTGGGTGCTATCATTACGTGGACAAGCCTCCCACTTATGATTAACCACTCTCGCAAGCATCTACAACTATGAAAGAAGAATTAAGATAGATCTAACCATAACATGAAACATATGGATCCAAATCAGCCCCTTACGAAGCAACGCATAAACTAGGGTTTATGCTTCTGTCACTCTAGCAACCCATCATCTACTTATTACTTACCAATGCCTTCCCCTAGGCCCAAATCATGGTGAAGTGTCATGTAGTCGACGTTCACATAACACCACTAGAGGAAAGACAACATACATCTCATCAAAATATCGAACGAATACCAAATTCACATGATTACTTATAACAAACGTAACTACTCACAAAGCATATTCACGTTCATAATCAGAGGAGTAATAAATATCATTAAGGATTTGAACATACGATATTCCACCGAATAAACCAACTAGCATCAACTACAAGGAGTAATCAACACTACTAGCAACCCAAGGTACCAATCTGAGGTTTTGAGACAAAGATCGGATACAAGAGATGAACTAGGGTTTGAGAGGAGATGATGCTGGTGAAGATGTTGACGGAGATTGACCCCCTCTCAATGAGAGGATCGTTGGTGATGACTATTGATACGTCTCCAACATATCTATAATTTTTGATTGTTCCATGCAGTTATATTATCAATCTTGGATATTTTATAATCATTTTATAGTCATCTTTTGGTACTAACCTATTGACGTAGTGCCAAGTGCTAGTTGTTGTTTTTTCCATGTTTTTTACATCGCAGAAAATCAATATCAGACGGAGTCCAAATGCCCCGAAACTTTACGGAGAATTTTTATGGGCCAGAAGGAACACAACGGGCCCTGGCTGCGCCTGGGGGGGTGCCCCGAGGGGGGCACAACCCACCAGGGAGCGCCAGGAGGCCCAGGCGCACCCTGGTGGGTTGTGCCCACCTCGGGTGCCCTCCGGGACTACCTCTTTGCTCTACAAATACCCCAATACTCCAAAAACCCTAAAGGCATCGATGAAATATTCATCCAGCCACCGCAGAGTCCAGAACCACCAGATCCAATCTAGACACCATCTCGGATGGGCACCTCCATTGGTGCCTCTCTGATGATGCCTGAGTAGTACTTTGTAGACCTTCGTGTCTGTAGTTAGTAGCTAGATGGCTTCCTCTCTCTCGCTGAATTCTCAGTACAATGGTCTCTTGGAGATCCATATGATATAACTCTTTTATGGTGTGTTTGTTGGGATCGATGAACTTTGAGTTTATCAGATCTATCTTTTTATATCCATGAAAGTTATTTGTGTTTCTTTGATCTCTTATTTGCATGATTGCTTATAGCCTCATATTTCTTCTCCGATATTTGGGTTTTGTTTGGCCAACTTGATCTATTTATCTTGCAATGGGAAGAGGTGCTTTGTAGTGGGTTCGATCTTACGGTGCTTGATCCTAGTGACAAAAAGGGAACCGACACGTATGTATCATTGCTACTAAGGATAAAACGATGGGGTCTATCTCTATATAGATAGGTCTTGTCTACATCATGTCATCGTTCTTATTACATTACTCTGTTTCTCCATGAATTTAATACACTAGATGCATGCTGGATAGCGATTGATGTGTGGAGTAATAGTAGTAGATGCAGCCAGGAGTCGGTCAACTAATCTTGGATGTGATGCCTATATAGTGATCATTGCCTGGATATCGTCATGACTATTCGAAGTTCTATCAATTTCCCAACAGTAATTTGTTTACCCACCGTTTGTTATTTTTCTCGAGAGAAGCCACTAGTGAAACCTACAGCCCCGGGTCTTCTTTCTCATATATTTGCCTTTGCGGTCTACTTTTTCCTAGCTTTTATTTTCAGATCTATTAATCTAAAAATACAAAAGTACCTTGCTGCAATTTATTCTTATTTATTTTATTTGGCGTTCGATCTATCAATTTACTACAAATTTCTCTCACGTCCATTTGCCTATCTTGAGGCACCGTACCCCGGAAGGGATTGACAACCCCTTTAACATGTCAGGTTGCGAGGATTTATTATCTGTGTGCAGGGGCTGTTTACATTGTGTTGCCTGGTTCTCCTACTGGTTCGATAACCTTGGTTTCATATCTGAGGGAAATACCTACCGCCGTTGTGCTGCATCATCCCTTCCTCTTTGGGGAAATACCGACGTAGCTTCAAGTGACATGAAAAGGAATTTCTCGCGCCGTTGCCGGGGAGGATCTTCAACATATACCAGGTTCCTAATCACAAATCTCATCTCTTCGCAATTTACATTATTTGCCATTTGCCTCTCATTTTCCTCTTCCCAACTTCACAAAATTTTGCCGTTTTATTCGCCTCTCTTTTTCTTTCGCCGTTTTCTTGCCAGATCTGTTTTTGAGTGCAATCTTGTTGTGTGGTCATCATGACTCAAGAGAACACCAAGTTATGTGATTTCTCAAATACCAACAACAATGATTTTATCGGCACTCCGATTGCTCCTCCCGCCACTAGTGCGGAGTCTTGTGATATTAATACTGCTTTGCTAAATCTTGTTATGAAAGATCAATTTTCTGGTATTCCTAATGAGGATGCCGCATCCCATCTTAATACCTTCGTGGAATTATGCGATATGCAAAAGAAAAAAGATGTGGACAATGATGTGGTGAAGATGAAATTATTTCCGTCTTCTTTGTTAGATTCTGCAAAAATTTGGTTCTCTCCTTTGCCTCGCAATAGTATTGATTCTTGGAATAAGTGCAAAGATGCTTTATCACTAAGTATTTTCCTCCCGCAAAACTTATTTCCCTTAGAACCAAGATCATGAATTTCAAGCAACTTGAACATGAGCATGTTGCACAATCTTGGGAAAGGATGAAAATGATGCTGAGGAATTGCCCAACTCATGGGTTAAATCTTTGGATGATCATACAAATTTTTTATGCGGGGTTGAATTTTGTTCCGCGTAATCTTTTAGATTCTGCCGCGGGTGGTACTTTTATGGAAATTACTTTGGGTGAAGCCACCAAATTTCTTGATAATATCATGGCAAATTATTCACAATGGCATACCAAAAGAGCTCCTACTAGTAAAAAAGTTAATTCGGTTGAAGAAATTTCTTCTTTGAGTGAAAAAGTTGATGCTCTTATGAAATTGGTTGCTAGTAAAAGTTCTCCTATTGATTTTAATGATATGCCTTTGTCTACTTTGATTGAGCAAAGTAATGATGCCATAGATGTGAATTTTATCTCTCGAAATAATTTCAACAATAATGCTTATAGAGGTAATTTTAATCCTAGGGCTTTTCCTAGTAATTCCTCTAATAATTATGGTAATTCCTATGGAAATCAATCTTATAATAATAATAGAAACACCTCTGATCTTGAGAATAATATTAAAGAATTCATCAACAAGCAAAAAGTTTTCAACACTTCCATAGAATAAAAGTTGAGTAAGATTGATGATTTGTCTAGAAGTGTTGATATAATTGCTCATGATGTGGAAAATCTGAAGATGAAATTTTTTGTGCCTAAAGTAGATGAATCAATTAAAGCTCTTTATGTCTATGGATGAAAGTAAGAAAAGAACCGCTATGCTTAGAGCTAAAAGAGAATTTTTAGAAAAAGCGTTTTCTAGTGATTTCTTTCGTATAAGTGACGAAGACCTTAAAATGATTAGTGTTTCTTCTATTGATTCTTTGCTTAGTAAAGTTAAGATTGATGAAAAAGGGACTGGAGAAGAGTCAACTTTAGGTAGAAGGCGTCCCAATATTTCAGAGGGTGAAAATCTTGTTGAGAAAATTGATGAAAGTGGGTTTGGAGAGGTCAAAACTTTAACTAGTGATGTGCCCACTCTTTTGGATTACAAAGACTTTAATTATGATAGTTGCTCTTTGATTGATTGTATTTCTTTGTTGCAATCCATGATAAATTCACCCCATGCTTATGAACAAAATAAAGCTTTTACTAAACATATTGTTGATGCTATGATGAAAGCTTTGGAAGAAAAATTGGAATTAGAAGAAGTTTCAATTCCTAGAAAATTTCATGATGAATGGGAACCTACTATCAAAGTCAAGATTTAAAATTATGAGTGTTTTGCTTTGTGTGACTTGGGTGCTAGTGTTTCTACAATTCCGAAATCTTTATGTGATGTGCTTGGTCTTACTAATCTTGAAGAATGTTCTTTAAATTTGCACTTGGCGGATTCTACTATCAAAAAGCCTATGGGAAGAATTAATGATGTTCTTATTCTTGCAAATAGGAATTATGTGCCCATTATTGTTCTTGATATTTATTGCAATCCATCTTGTCCAATTATTCTTGGTAGACCGTTTTTATGCACTATTGGTGCCGTGATTGATATGAAAGAAGGCAATATTAAGTATCAATTTCCTTTGAGGAAGGGTATGGAACACTTTCCTAGAACAATAATTAAGACACCTTATGAATCAATCATGAGGGCATCTTATGGATCTCGAACCAAAGATGACAATACCTATATCCTTGCTTTATACCTAGCTAAGGGCGTAAAACTATAGCGCTTGTTGGGAGGCAACCCAATGAATAAATTTTATTTTTGCTTTTTGTTTTCTGTTCTTGAGTGTTAGCACAATTATGCTACTGTTATGATTGTGTTTTTTGTGTGTTTAATTAGTGTTTGTGCCAAGTAGAGCCGATAGGATCTTCTTGGGTGATAGTTGTTTGATCTTGCTGAAAAAGACAGAAACTTTGCGCTCACGAAAACAATTCTCATTTTTTTATCAGAAAGAGATTTTGCCCTGATTCTTTTTTCAAAAGATTAATATACAAATTTCTCAGGCCGTCCTATGTTTTCAGAATTTTTGGAGTTATAGAAGTATTCGAAAAAGTCTGATTGCTACAGACTATTCTGTTTTTACAGATTCTGTTTTCTTTGTGGTGTGTGCTTATTTTGATGGCTCTATGGTTTTCTTTGATGAGTTTTTGCCAGAAAAATTGGAATATAGTAGATATAATACAAAAAAAATATGAATTGGTTTGATACAGTACTTATAGTAGCGGTTTGTTTTCTTATACTAACGGATCTCATGAAGGTTTTGTTGAGTTTTGTGTGATTGAAGTTTTCAAGTTTTGGGTTATCTTACGATGGATGAAGGAAGGGTGGAAGAGCCTAAGCTTGGGGATGCCCCGGCATCCCAAGCTATTATCCAAAAATGAGCAACCAACTAAGCTTGGGGATGCCCCCGAGTGGCATCCCCGCTTTCTTCCAACGATCATCGGTATTTTACTCGAAACTATATTTTTATTCGTCACATGATATGTGTTTTGCTTGGAGCGTCTTGTATGATATGAATCTTTGCTTGTTTTATTTTTTGTTTTAAGTCATCAATCCTTGCTGGACACACCAGTTTGAGAGAGCCAAAATTATGTCATGACTTGTTAGAATTTCTCTCTATGCTTCACTTAAATTTTTATGAGCTATGGACTTGCTCTAGTGCTTCACTCATATCTTTCTGAGCACGGTGTGCTTAGTATTTTTGAAGAAATGCTCTCTTGCTTCACTTAGATTTATTTGAGAGTTAGTAAAATTTTCAAGAAATTATCTCTTGCTTCACTTAAATTATTTTGAGAGAAAGAAAAAAATTATGCTCATGATCTTCACTTATATTTGTTTGAGCTTATGAAAAGCAACACATGAAAATTAGTCCCAAAGTGATAGATATCCAAGAAGGATATAATAAAAACTTTCATGAAGATCATTGGACAAAATAAACTTGATTCTTAGTAATAGTTTTGAGATATGATGATGTGATATGTGAGTTATGTTGATGAGTAATTATGCTTTAGTAAGAATATTGGTGTTAAGGTTTGTGATTCCCTATGCAAGAACGAAAGTCAATAGTCATGCAATGAAATTATATCCTACTTGTGGTGCATTATTCGGTGTTATTTATGCTTAATGCTTGCTTATGAGATTATCCGTTTCTTGGTTGGTCGCTTCTCAATCTTTTGCTAGCCTTCATTTTGCACCAAGTATGATCTCTACTTGTGCATCCAAAATCCTTTAAACCAGTTTTGCCACATGAGTCCACTATATCTACCTATATGCGGTATTATTTTGCCGTTCTAAGAAAATTTTCATGTGCCATCTCTAATTTTCAAAAAAATACTACTCTTTTGTGTGTTTGTTTCGCTCGCGGAGCGGTGAGGGGTGGCTAATCTTTTCCATGCTAGATGTGTTATTCTCACGATGAGTGTTTATTCACTTGTCATTGCACGAGAGTTAGGCAAAGGTTTTAGGGATGCCAAGTCCCGAAATGCAAAAATGAATTTACTTTATGTTGTCAAATAATAAATTCCTTGGAAAGTGTTGGTATGGAAGGCACCCGTGGATACGGTTAGCCATGGAAAGTGAAAGTATGGTGGAAAAAGGAATAAACTTTATTTTCTGTTTGGGAACCACCTATGATATATCTAGCATGGAAAGTGTTGGGAACTCTAAGTCATTTTTGTTGGTGGGATGGATACACCTCCCAAAATGTTTTTATTTCTAAGTTTTTACCTTTGAGCTCCGGCACCTCTACAAATCCCTACTTCCCTCTGCGAAGGGCCTTTCTTTTACTTTATGCAATTTTTATTTTGAGTCTCCATCTTCTCTTATAAAAGCACCAACTAGGAGGCAATATGACTGTACTTAAGTATTGGGTGTAGCTAATATTCGAGTGTGTCTCATGAATGTATCAATGGTTGAGCATGATGGGCTAGGGATAACTTATTTTAGCATTGATATTTTGAAAGACATGGTTGCTTGGTTATATGCATGAGTATCTAAATTATTATGTCAAAACTAGACTATTGCTTTGAATCACATAAAAAGTCCAAATGTCCTTGCTATAAAGAAAAGAATATGATATGACATGTTAGGCAGCATTCCACATCAACAATTCTGTTTTTCTCACTTACCTACTCGAGGACGAGCAGGAATTAAGCTTGGGGATGCTGATACATCTCCAACGTATCTATAATTTTTGATTGTTCCATGCTATTATATTATCAATCTTGGATGTTTTATAATCATGTTATATCATTTTTTGGTACTAACCTATTGACATAGTGCCAAGTGCCAGTTGCTGTTTTTCCATGTTTTTACATCGCAGAAAATCAATATCAGACGGAGTCCAAATGCCCCAAAACTTTATGGAGAATATTTATGGTCCAGAAGGAACACAACAGGCCTTGGTTGCGCCTGGGGTGTGCCCCGAGGGGGGCACAACCCACCAGGGCGCGCCAGGAGGCCCAGGCGCGTCCTGGTGGGTTGTGCCCACCTCGGGTGCCCCCGGACCGCCTCTTTGCTCTATAAATACCCCAATATTCCAAAAACTCTAAAGGCATCGACGAAATATTCATCCAGCCGCCGCAGAGTCCAGAACCACCAGATCCAATCTAGACACCATCTCGGATGGGGTTCACCACGTCCATTGGTGCCTCTCCGATGATGCGTGAGTAGTTCTTTGTAGACCTTCGGGTCCGTAGTTAGTAGCTAGATGGCTTTCTCTCTCTTGCTGAATTCTCAATACAATGGTCTCTTGGAGATCCATATGATGTAACTCTTTTGCGGTGTGTTTGTTGGGATCGATGAACTTTGAGTTTATGATCAGATCTATCTTTTTATATCCATGCTAGTTATTTGAGTTTCTTTGATCTCTTATATGCACGATTGCTTATAGCCTCGTATTTCTTCTCCGATATTTGGGTTTTGTTTGGCCAATTTGATCTATTTATCTTGCAATGGGAAGAGGTGCTTTGTAGTGGGTTCGATCTTACGGTGCTTGATCCCAGTGACAGAAAGGGAACCGACACGTATGTATCGTTGCTACTAAGGATAAAACGATGGGGTCTATCTCTACATAGATAGATCTTGTCTACATCATGTCACTGTTCTTATTGCATTACTCCGTTTCTCCATGAACTTAATACACTAGATGCATGCTGGATAGCGGTCGATGTGTGGTGTAATAGTAGTATATGCAGGCAGGAGTCGGTCTACTAATCTTGGACGTGATGCCTATATAATGATCATTGCCTGGATATCGTCATGACTATTCAAAGTTCTATCAATTGCCCAACAGTAATTTGTTTACCCACCGTTTGCTATTTTTCTAGAGAGAAGCCACTAGTGAAACCTACAGCCCCCGGGTCTTCTTTCTCATATATTTGCCTTTGCGATCTACTTTTTCCTTGCTTCTATTTTCAGAACTATTAATCTAAAAATACAAAAATACCTTGCTGCAATTTATTCTTACTTATTTTATTTGGCGTTCGATCTATCAATTTACTACAAATTTATCTGACGTCCGTTTGCCTATCTTGAGGCGCCGTACCCCGGAAAGGATTGACAACCCCTTTAACACGTCGGGTTGCGAGGATTTGTTATCTGTGTGCAGGGCTGTTTTGTAGCGACCCGACCTCGGACGGTCAAGTATCTGTGCTTAAGTGTCATCCCTGGATTGATATGCTGACACACACAGTACTCGAGGATTTATAACAGAGGTAAATCACATGTATAAAGTAACGAAAATACTACTACCTCAATCCATATAGCGGAAGTAACAACAAGGTTGTGGATTCCCATCAACACCAACGGCAAAGTTGAGTGTAGAAATCGTAACCCTAATGTACCACTTACTCGTTGTAATATTCCTGCAACATGAGACGTTGCAGCCATATAGGTCAATACATTGAATGTACTGGCAATTTCACACTGTACAGCAATGATGAATAATGGCTATCACTACATGCATATTTGGCTAGTGGAGGCTCTAGGGTTATCATTTGCATAAAGCTAGGTTTTCCCTACAACAAAGGAATATACTTTATTTAACTACAAAATTCGTTGAAAACATTGAGAAGGTTCCTCCAACTCAATCCCAAATTAAAATTAATAACCCAACAAATTAATTAAGTAAAGTGTTGAGATCAACATGATAATCCAAGTACCAGAGACTCAAGACGTCCATAACCGGGGACACGGCTAACCATGATTAGTTTGCACACTCTGCAGAGGTTTGCGCACTTTTCCCCACAAGACTCGATATCCTCCGTTGGATTTCTCGCACTACATGATGTTTGAGAAATGGATGACCGATACATAGTCTTTCAGAAGCATTAACACTTTACTCTGGGTAGACAATACCACCTACATCCCCTACATCTGCTAGCCTACCACTGAAAGAGGTCACACAACATACTCAACTATGCCAGAGCCCATAATGGCTTGTGGCTGCACACGAAAGTTTCTGGCATGAATAATCTTATGATCCCTTTGAGCCTGAGTGACATTCCATAGGATGATCACACGGGTACTCCGGTATCCCCTTGGGAAAGCACTGGGTTATCCAGGTGCCCTGGCAAACCACTGGGTGCTCCAGGGTGCCCCAACCATTCCACCTAGATGTGTGTCCACCCAGATGTGTGTTGATGTTGCCACCTTAAGTTAAACCTTTGTTAACAATAACTCTCACATCTTTCATGGATTCTCTCAAACCAAACCACGTCTACGAGCATAGCATAGCGGTATAAGCATAACGCAGTAACTCCCAAGGTTTGAATATAAGACAATAGGTTCCACCTCATCAGCTACTTGTCAATACCCACATGTTATCAAATCCTAACCATGCAATGTTGGAGGATTTAAACTAATGCATAAAAACTGGGTAATAAAGGGATATGATCAAAGTGTGAGATGATTCACACTCATAACTCCTGATAGTTCTACTCGTCACACTCCGGTTAATCTATCGTAAGCAAGCAATAGTAACCACACATAAGCAATCATGCAAAAGAATCGGAGAAAAGAACTCCGAAAACTTCGAAAACAAGCAATTGACTCTTGCAACAGAAAACAATTTCTAACAGTACTAAAATTGAGTGAATTTTGGCCTTATCAGAAAGTTTAGATCAAGAGCTTCAATTTGCGAAAAGAATCAATTAAATTGGAGTTATGAAACTCAAGTTATGATCAAAAGAACTTGGAATATGAATCTGAACAAATTTCGAAACTTGAAAATTTCAAAAAGTTGATGTGACAGGTTCACTGGATTAGTGAAAACAAGATAAAACTATAGACGCTGGTTTCATCTAATTTGGATAACGAGTAAAAAGTTATGACTATTTGAAAAATCAGGAACAAGCTATTTTATGGAAGAAAAATAACTACGCTAAAAGAATTCTAGGTCTAATGTATAAATACAGAGACTAATTGATAATCTAATTATTCTACCGTATTAGTCTAGAAATAATAAACTACGAAAGTATAAAAAAACGAAAAAAGATACCTTTATAAGGTAGAGAAAAGACGACTTCCGAGAGAAGAGACAACTTCGATATGTCCTGTCGGAAAGGAGAAATATTTTTTTAGTGAATCTAGTCAAACTAAAATATTGATTTAACCCGAATCGGATGATTTTTGGAGGCTCTATGGATCTATATTTATAGGTGGAAAAGAGATTTAATGGTTAAAGACTAGGCAATGTGGGACTAAACGTAGACAAAAAGGGAGACGAAAGAGATACGGAAAACAAAGAAAAGAAACGCCGCCGCATGGGCCTTCGGCCGGCCTGCGCGTATGCGCGCATGTGTGCGTGCGCAGAGTTTTTTCTCTACCTTTTCTTTAGAAAGGAAAACTATATTTTTCTTGAACAGAAAATAAATAAATTGAAGGACAAGTGGAAAAATAATATAGCCCGGCTGCTGGCTATGTTGCGCCCGCTGGCAAGGGATAGCAGTCGGTCGCTCGTACAGTTTTTTTTATAAAAACAGAAAAGGGGTAAACGGAAAATAAGAAAAGAAATAAACTAAAAACTTTCCACAGGCATATTATATATCGAAATTTTTAGAAAAAGATTTTCTACAACATGAACATTTTTCTATCGTCAAATAAAACCCACAAAAATTTAAATAAAGCAAAGAGTGTTACTGTTGCAATAAAACCCAATAGAAATCATTAAAAAAATAACAAAATGATTTCAAATTTATTTTTCTCCAATTTTCTGATGTAGGGAATCATTTTACCCTATTTTCCATATATTTTTTTGGAAGAAAAATAATTTGAATAAAAGCAAAATAACTCCAAATTGAAAATGATTTTCAAAAATATTTCAAAGGGGACTTTCAATTTGTTTCTTTTAAACTTCCAACTCATATTTCATATGTTTTGAAGAAGTCATTTTATCTTCTCTCATGAAAATCATTGAGTTGCTTAAAGTTTCTGAATTTGAAATATTTCCAAATGAAATTCAAATATCTTCAACAACCCTTTTCATTTATTTAAATGGAAGAAGTCATGCCATCTTCTCTCTAGGGTTTTGTGATGAAATGAATTTGAATTCATGGAGATCATGAATGCAAAATGAAAGTTTGGGAAAGTCCTTTTATTCCCTCTCATTTAACTTTCAAAAAGTTTCAAAATTCACTCAATTTCACACAAGCAACCACACCACAATCAAACAAACAATCAAAACTATCTATTTAATATAACATTCCAAAATTTAGAATTTTGGGATGTTACAAACCTACCACCCTTAAAATGAATCTCGTCCTCGAGATTCGGAGAGGCTAGCAAGAAATAGGTTAGGTTCAGGGGTCTTCTCAAAATCCATCGATCGTCTCCGGGGGTCTCGGGTGCTAGCACCCTTAGAAGCATTGTTACGGTTCCATCAAAACTCATATACTCCATCCTTATTCTTGACAGTGTCGGTCTTCTCAGAATTTCAGAAAAAATCCTTCCCTAGGCTCTTCCGGTAGTCACATAACCTTTTTCCTCAATTCCTGTGTCCTTTTCATCTTGATACAGTTCCTCTGTGACTGGGTCTTCTTATCTGACGGGTCTGGCGCCAATACTAAACAACTATCGATATCTCATGGTGGTCATCAATTTATGGTTTCTCCTTCAGGAAATGGGTCTGGGCTTCATTCTCACAATACGACCTACGGTTAGCAACAACTGCCTTGTACAAGGGGAAAATTGTCATACCATTCTAAGGTTTTAAACAAGGTTTTTGATCGTCGTCGCTCTAGTATAGGTAAGTCACTCAAATTTACCATCCCATATAGCAAGGCGAATAATAAGAGTAAGTCGGTATGGTGATCAATCCATCCCGCACCCAAATCATTACCTTGTATATGGTTTAGCGAATCTCGCATTCTAACACTCGGTCATCCTCACAAGCATTGCAGAATTTCACTTGTCGACGAACCAAGTTCGGATAAATCCATGGATTCTGCAAGCTGGAAAAAAACATCTATCGTTCCTTCACAACTCTCAGGTTTTTGCGTAACTCCTATAAGATCGTCGGTCGATAAAGGCATATCCTCTTCCAGGGTTTTTCCTTCAGCAAGGGTGTGCTTGCTTCTTGGCAGGTCCTGGGGCCTGTGGGTTATGGGCTCATCTCATCACTTGTAAACCTTGAACTCCTCATCTGGGGGCAACTGATCTTTATTCCAACATCCAGCTTCCTAGCATTCTTAAATCCATCCAATTGTACTATCTCCCTTCCTTCTATTGGGACCAAACTAAGACATGATTACTCAGACTCATCATGGAGTTACAATTGCTCCATACTACCAACATTATACCCCCTGTACGTCCAATAATACTTCATCCCTTCATATTCTTGGGGTATTCCACATATCGAGACAAAACTCGTACTTATTTTGTCCGTAATCCACTTCGTGGAATATCATCATCTTTCCCAGGGGTCAAGTGTCCTCACAGGGCACTACCACCCTTGAAATGCACAAATTCTTCCATAGACCATATTTCTCATATCCTCGAAAATGGTCAAAAACTTTCTTCATAGAGTAACAACTCATAAAATCCAAATCAGTACCCACGATACTAACTTTATTGATTCTCAAAGTATTACATCTCCTGCACTTCCATTTCATGCCTCAACTCAACACCTCACTAATAAAAGAAATGTCCCCACTACTAATACTACTACTACATTTCTTTTGTTGCAAACTCAACTATCTAGCACAAGCCTCCTTCTCTTAGGGACAATCCCTGGCAAAGTGCCCTGCTTCATTACAGCAGAAACATATTACTTCTGACAAGTCTCGTGGTTTCCTTGTGATTACAAAGCCTCCTTGGGTCCTCGGCTTCCTTTTTGGGCAACTGCTGAAGTAGTGCCCTGACTCCTTGCACCTGGAACAGGTGATATGACTCAGATCCTTCCTGGAATCCAATCTATTTCTCTTCATGGACTTTTCTGTTCCAATCAGGGCTTCTATTTCCTGTGGGTCATAATCTACTTCCTCTGTCGGGAATTCTACTAGATCCCCATTCAGACAATTCTGGGAGATGTGTCCTTCTTCTCCACATGAATAGCAAGACTTGGTGCAGGGTTTAATTGGGTCTTCTTCGGGTGTGTCCTCCACCTCTTCCTTCATCACTGGTTCTTCTAAAGTTTCCATGAGGGCTCCTTTCATTGCTTCTTTCTTCTGCTGGATGGTTCTTTGTACCATGGGGTAAATGTGACACTAAGCAGGGTAGTGGGTAGTCCCTTCACACAAGAAACAAGTAATCTGCCTAGTTGGGCATTCTTCAGCTGGGTGACTTTCTTCACAATGAGGGCATTCATCCTTGTGTTCCTTATGGTTGTGTCCTATTTCTCCACAGAGCTTGCATGCACAAGGTTTCTTCATATCATTTCTATAAGGCTTCAATTTTCGGGACACAAGCCGTGACTTTAGCAGAGTCAACTTAAATTCTATCCAAGTGGTTACTCCTTGCCATCCATGGATGGTTTGGTACATCCTCCACCAAGTAGCAGCACCTCTTTCAAAGCACTGGAGAGCATGTTGGGTCATATCCTTTCCGGCTATAGTGTTATTCTCCATGTGATCTTCCATGTTCTGAATCCATCGGTCCGTCTCCAATTGACTTATCGGTCCAGAAAATATAAGCTCATCTCCATTCATACTCTATTGGTTCCAAGGGTTTTGTGGTGGGATAAGAGAGATAGAGAGGGATGCACACAATACAAACAAAAGTTTTGAAAAGACAGATTTTATTTGTGGCTGTCGGAAAAACATCAAACAAATGACAGCTCACAAACGTCGCATCTAACGTAGGTATAGAACAGGGGTTTGGCCTTCTAAAGGTCAATAAATCTTCAAGGTCGCCAAACTCTTCAAGTCGTGTTCATGTCCTCGATGGCTTCTTCCGATCGTGCTTGTCCTTCTCAAGTTCTTCTGCCAGGTCATTTCTGTTGATGCGAAGTCTCTCGTGATGTCCTTTAATATTTTGGAGTTGCGCTCCACACTTCTGGGTTTCAACATCCTTGCCATGAACCATGGTCCTACTGTCCTTCAGTTCCTGATGAATCTCCGGTATCTCGAGGTTTCGCTCCTCCAGCTTGGCTACTTTCAGCTTCTGGGTCCTGAGTTCTTCACGAAATGCTTCCTTGTCAAGTACGGCTTCCTGCAGGTCCACCCTAAACTTCTTGATGTAATACTCCAGATCCTGGTGATACACCAGCTAAGGTTAATACTTCGTCTTTTGCTGATAGGTGCTCCATTAGCCTTTTTGTCATCCAATCCTTCCGACGAAATGCATGCTTAACTCAGCACGGTGCAGTAGCATAAGCGGGCGATAACATCATGGATAGCCGTGTTTATGCCCATGTCGTTGCCATGAGCTATCATTCCATAGTTGATATCTCCTGCCTTAGGGTTTTCTTCACAGAACTTTGAGTTTTCACGCTCCATGTTCCGGTCTTTCTCCGACACACCTTGATCTCGGATATTGACAGCTTCAATAATCTGACAAATTCCATAAGGGTAGCCTTCCTAGGTCGTACAAATCTGGAAATTCTTCAGAGCTTTCAAATTCTCCTAGTCTTCGGAGTTTTCAACCGTTGTAATTTCCATTATTATAATGCACGGTAAAATCCTCTTCATTCCGAAGTGGTCTTAGTTGTCCGATATCTTGTACTTCTTGGAGTGGTCTCATCTGCGGAATCTTCGTGTGGTCAAAAGGGGGAAAGGGGTATAGTCTAACTAAAAGGTAATATTTGAATAAGCTCAGAAGAGAGGTAAAAGATCCTTTTGAAAATAAAGTTTTAGAGAAATTTTTTCCTATGGGCTTGCCAATTTCTATGGGTGACGTTCTACAGTCAACATGTGCTCTGATACCATCTTGTAGCGACCCGACCTATGACGATCAAGTCTCTGTGCTTAAGTGTCATCCCTGGATCGATATGCTGACACACACAGTACTCGAGGATTTATAACAGAGCTAAATCACATTTATAAAGTAACGAAAATACTATTACCTCAATTCATATAGCGGAAGTAACAACAAGGTTGTGGATTCCCATCAACACCAACGGCAAAGTTGAGTGTAGAAATCATAAACCTAACGTATCACTTACTCGTCGTAATATTCCTGCAACATGAGACATTGCAGCCATATAGGTCAGTACATTGAATGTACTGGATATTTCACACTGTAGAGCAATGATGAATAATGGCTATCACTACATGCATATTTGGCTGGTCGAGGCTCTAGGGTTATCATTTGCATAAAGCTAGTTTTTCCCTACAAGAAAGGAATATACTTTATTGAACTACAAAATTGGTTGAAAACATTGAGAAGGTTCCTCCAACTCAATCCCAAATTAAAATTAATAACCCAACAAATTAATTAAGTAAAGTGTTGAGATCAACATGATAATCGAAGTACCAGTGACTCAAGACGTCCATAACCGGGGACACGGCTAACCATGATTAGTTTGTACACTCTGCAAAGGTTTGCGCACTTTTCCCCACAAGACTCGATATCCTCCGTTGGATTTCTCGCACTACATGATGTTTCAGAAACGGATGACCGAGACATAGTCTTTTAGAAGCATTAACTCTTTACTCTGGGTAGACAGTACCACCTACATCCCCTACATCTGCTAGCCTACCACTGAAAGAGGTCACACAACATACTCAACTATGCCAGAGCCCATAATGGCTTGTGGCTGCACACGGAAGTTTCTAGCATGAATAATATTATGATCCCTTTGAGCCTGAGTGACATTCCATAGGATGATCACACGGGTACTCCGGGATCCCCTTGGGCAAGCACTGGGTTCTCCAGGTTCCCGGGCAAACTACTGGGTGCTCCAGGGTGCCCCAACCAGTCCACCCAGATGTGTGTCCACCCAGATGCGTGTTAATGTTGCCACCTTAAGTTAAACCTTAGTTAACAATAACTCTCACATCTTTCATGGATTCTCTCAAACCAAACCACGTCTACGAGCATATCATAGCGGTATAAGCATAACGCAGTAACTCCCAAGGTTTGAATATAAGAAAATAGGTTCTACCTCATCAGCTACTTGTCAATACCCACATGTTATCAAATCATAACCATGCAATGTTTGAGGATTTAAACTAATGCATAAAAACTGGGTAATAAAGCGTTATGATCAAAGTGTGAATTTGCCTTGTACTGTTGATGAAGATGATTCACACTCATAACTCCTGATAGTTCTACTCGCACACTCCGGTCAATCTATCGTAAGCAAGCAATAGTAACTACACATAAGCAATCATGCAAAAGAATCAGAGAAAAGAACTTGGAAAACTTCATAAACAAGCAATTGACTCTTGCAACAGAAAACAATTTCTAACAGTACCAAAATTGAGTGAATTTGGCCTTATCAGAAAGTTTAGATCAAGAGCTTCAATTTGCGAAAAGAATCAATTAAATCGGAGTTACGAAACTCAAGTTATGATCAAAAGAATTTGGAATATGAATCTGAACAAATTTCGAAATTTGAAAATTTCAAAAAGTTGATGTGACAGGTTCACTGGATAGGTGAAAACAAGACGAAACTATACACGTTGGTTTCATCTAATTTGGATGAACGAGTAAAAAGTTATGACTATTTGAAAAATCAGGGCCAAGCTGTTTTACGGAAGAAAAATAACTACGCTAAAAAAAATTCTAGGTCTAATGTATAAATACAGAGACTAATTGATAATCTAATTATTCTACCGTACTAGTTTAGAAATAATAAACTATGGAAGTATAAAAAAATGAAGATACCTTTATAAGGTAGAGAAAAGACGACTTCCAAGAGAAGAGACAACTTCCATAAGTCCCGCCGGAAAGGAGAAATATTTTTTTAGTGAATCTAGTCAAACTAAAATATTGATTTAACCTGGATCGGATGATTTTTGGAGGCTCTATGTGTCTATATTTATAGGTGAAAACGAGGTTTAGGGGTTAAAGGCTAGGCAATGTGGGACTAAACGTAGACAAAAAGGGAGACGAAAGAGATAAGGAAAACAAAGAAAAGAAACGCCGCCGCATGGGCCTTCGGCCGGCCTGCGCGTATGCGCGCATGTGTGCGTGCGCGGAGTTTTTTTCTACCTTTTCTTTAGAAAGGAAAACTATATTTTTCTTGAACAGAAAATAAATAAATTGAAGGACAAGCGGAAAAATAATATAGCCCGGCCTGCTGGATGTTGCGCACGCTGGCGAGGGATAGCAGTCGGTCGCTCGTACAGTTTTTTTATAAAAACAAAAAAGGAGTAAATGGAAAATAAGAAAAATAATAAACTAGAAATTTTCCACAGGCATATTATATATCAAAAGTTTTAGAAAAAGATTTTCTAGAACTTGAACATTTTTCCATCGTCAAGTAAAACCCAAAAAAATTTAAATAAAGCAAAGAGTGCTATTGTTGCAATAAAACTCAATAGAAATCATTAAAAAAATACCAAAATGATTTCAAATTTATTTCTCTCCAACTTTCTGATGTAGGGAATCATTTTACCCTATTTTCCATATATTCATTTTTGGAGAAAAATAATTTCAATAAAAACCAAATAACTCCAAATTGAAAATGATTTTCAAAAATACTTCAAAGTGACTTTCAATTTGTTTCTTTTAAACTTCCAACTCATATTTCATATGTTTTGAAGAAGTCGTTTTATCTTCTCTCATGAAAATCATTGAGTTGCTTAAAGTTTCTGAATTTGAAATATTTCCAAATGAAATTCAAATATCTTCAACAACCCTTTTCATTTATTTAAATGGAAGAAGTCATGTCATCTTCTCTCTAGGGTTTTGTGATGAAATGAATTTGAATTCATGGAGATCATGAATGCAAAATGAAAGTTTGGGAAAGTCCTTTTATTCCCTGTCATTTAACTTTCAAAAAGTTTCAAAATCCACTCAATTTCACACAAACAACCACACCACAATCAAACAAACAATCAAAACTATCTATTTAATATAACATTCCAAAATTTAGAATTTTGGGATGTTACATGTTTACGTTGTGTTGCTTGGTTCTCCTACTGGTTCGATAACCTTGGTTTCATATCTAAAGGAAATACCTACCACCGCTGTGCTGCATCATCCCTTCCTCTTTGGGAAAATACCGACATAGCTTCAAGCGACATCAACGATGGCTTCGATTTCCCCGTCCGGGTGGGAAGTTTCCCCTGCAGAACAACTCCGCTGGAGCCTTAGATTGCTTCTGCCCAGGTTCCACCTCGAGACGGCGGCGCTTCGTCCCGAAAGCTTCCTTATAATTTTTTCCAGGTCAAAACCCTCCATATAGCAAAAGATGGGCACCGGAGACCTGACTGGGGGCCCACAAGCCCTAGGGGTGTGCCCAAGGGAGTAGGGCATGCCCCCCAGGCTTGTGGCCTCCTGGTGGGTCCCCTCTAGTATTTTCTTCGCCCAATATTTTTATATATTCCAAAATAATTCTCCTTAAATTTTCAGGACTTTTGGAGTTGTGCAGAATAGGTCTCTCAAATTTGCTCCTTTCTGGTCTAGAATTCCAGCTATCCGCATTCTCCCTTTTCATGTAAACCTTGTAAAATAGGAGAGAAAAGGCATAAGTATTGTACTCCCTCCATCCCATAATATAAGAGCGTTTTTACACTAGTGTAGTGTCAAAAACGCTCTTATATTATGGGACAGAGGGAGTACCATAATGTGTGATAACAACCCATAATGCAATAAATATCAATATAAAAGGATGATGCAAAATGGACGTATCAACTCCCCCAAGCTTAGACCTCGCTTGTCCTCAAGTGAAAGCCAAAATCGATAATCATGTCCACATGTTTAGAGATAGAGGTGTCAATAAAATAAAATACGGACATGAAGGCATCGTGATCATCTTTAGAACAGTAACATATATTGCCATATAATTTCTTATGCTAAAGTAGCAATTCATTCACAAGGTAAAGTATGGAACAAGAACTTTATTGAAAACTAACAACCTATTGTTTCAGTCATTGGAGCAAGTGCAATTTATCATAACATAGGAAAGAGTCAATGTAATATCTTTTCAACAAGTTGACATACTCAACTATCATTTAGTCTTTCGTAATTGCTAGCACTCACGTGATACTTATGTGATCAAAGTTTCAATCGGACACAGAGAAAGATAGGGGCTTATGGTTTCGCCTCCCAACCTTTTACCTCAAGGGTAATGTCAACAATAATAGTTTATGGATATCTACATCCGAGTGGATATATATATCCAGATCTCCCTCCAACATATAGTGCTTGCCAAAAAGAAAAAGTGTAAAAAGAATAGGTGATGATCACCATGACTCTTGCATTGAGGTAGAGGGTAAATAAAAGATAGTCCCTTCACAGAGGGAAGAAGAGGCTGTCATGCGCTTTTATGGTTGGATGCACAAAATCTTAATGCAAAAGAATGTCACTTTATATTGCCGCTTGTGATAAAGAACTTTATTATGCAGTCAGTTGCTTTTATTTCTTCCATATCAGAAGTTCGTATAAAGCTTATTTTCCTCACACTAATAGATCATACATATTTAGAGAGCAATTTTTATTGCTTGCACCTATGACAACTTACTTGAAGGATCTTACTCAATCCATAGGTAGGTATGGTGGATTCTCATGGCAAAAACTGGGTTAAGGGAATTTGGACGCACAAGTAGTATCTCTACTTGGTGCAAAAGATTTGGCTAGGATGGGGCGAGAAGAAAGCTCAACATGTTGGAGGATCCATGGAAATATAAATTCTATTCGGATATAAAGAATCATAACCCATTATGTTGTCTTCCTTGTCCAACATCAACTTTTTAGCATATAATATTTTAATGAGTGCTCATAATCACAAACGATGTCCAAGATAGTATATTTATATGTGAGACCTCTCTTTCTTTATTACTTCCTATTAATTGCAACAATGACCAAAACTATGTTTGTCAACTCCCAACAAATTTCATGCGACATACTTCTTAAATGTGAAGTCGTCACTTCCCATAAGATCATTATATAATATTTTTATTTCTTTTATTCTTTATTTCTTTCTCTTATGATCATAGCAAGAAAGCAAAGCCCTCAACTCAAAACTAATTTTTATTTTATAACTCTCAGACTCGATTACATAAAGGGAACACAAAGCAAAACTGAAAGCTAGATCATATTAAAACTTTATTCTACTAAACCAATCAAGATATAGCCAAAAGGATCAAACTAAGAAAAACGATAAAGGTTGGTGATACGATACCAGGGCACCTCCCCCAAGCTTGGCAGTTGCCAAGGGGAGTGCCCATACCCATGTATTTAGGTCTCTTTCTTCGGCGGTGGTGAAGGTGGAGTTGTTGCATTCTTCTTCTCCAACTTGCGTCTGAGGCTAAAATTTTCCTCCCTCAGATCCTCATTCTCGAGCTCGAGTCCATTATCTTTTTGCATAATGCCGCCTTGCTGTCCTGCAAAAAACATGGTCGGATAGATTGGACCTTAGGAAGGCTTGACTTCTTGAATTCCACATGCATATCGCCAGGTTGAGGTAGTGGATCTTCATCTTTGTCAGAACTATCATCCCTTGTTGTCTCCACGTCGGAGTCTTCCTCCTCCTCCGTAGTCCAGCCAAAATGCTCCACCTCCCCATAAACCTTTGGGTTGGCAATGAAATCAGTAACCTAGCTCTCTCCCTATGAATCTTGAGATGACATATTTTCATATCTACTAGGGAAAACAACACGAAACAAGAGCATAGGATTTTGTCGTGGTACGGTGGTCAAAACCTTAGAGAGATTACATAATGATTTTTTACCAACCAAAAGAAGTGTTCCATAAGAAAACGGAGTCCGGAGGGCACACGAGGTGGCCACAAGCCAGGGAAGCGCGCCCCCAGGGCTTGTTGCCTCCTCATGCACTTTTCAGACTACTTTTTTCCTAATTTTTTAAATATTCCAAAACAGAGTAAATTTGTCATTGGAAAAGTTTTGGAGTCGGTTTACTTATCGTACCACATACCTATTCCTTTCCGGAGTCTGAAACATTTTGGTAGGTCTCCCTTATGTACTCCTCCGGTGTTATGGTATTAATAATATTTGTCTCCACATTTATGCGAGTACATGAGATATAATGTTTGATTCTTTTCCCGTTTACCACCTTCGGGTTGGTTCCTTTGCCATTGTTGATTTTGATGGCACCGGAATGGTAGACCTCCTCGATAATATAAGGACCTTCCCATTTAGAGAGAAGTTTTCCTACAAAAAATCTTAAACAAGAGTTGTATAGCAAGACAAGGTCACCTACATTAAATTCATGCTTTTGTATCCTTTTGTCATGCCATCTTTTAACTTTTTCTTTAAACAACCTAGCATTCCCATAGGCTTGGGTTCTCCATTCATCAAGTGAGCTAATGTCAAATAACCTCTTTTCACCGACAAGTTTGAAATCATAGTTGAGCTCTTTAATTGCCCAATAAGCTTTATGTTCTAGTTCAAGAGGTAAGTGACATGCTTTTTCATAAACCATTTTATATGGAGACATACCCATAGGATTTTTATAAGCAGTTCTATAAGCCCATAATGCATCAACAAGTTTCTTCGACCAATTCTTTCTAGACCTATTAACAGTCTTTTGCAAAATCAACTTTATTTCTCGGTTACTCAATTCTAATTGACCACTAGACTGACGATGATATGGAGATGCAATTCCATTGTTGACATCATATTTAGCAAGCAATGTACGGAAAGCACCATGAACAAAGTGTGAACCACCATCAGTCATTAAATATCTAGGGACCCCAAACCTCGGGAAAATAACTTCATTAAGCATTTTAATGGAAGTGTTATGATCAACACTACTACTTGGAATAACTTCTACCCTAACATAATCAACAACAACCGAAATATGTGTATACCCATTAGAGGAAGGAAAAGGTCCCATATAATCAAATCCCCAAACATCAAATGGTTCAATAACAAGTGAATAATTCATAGGCATTTCCCGACGTCTACTAATATTATGAAACCTTTGACATTCATAACAAGACAAGACATACTTACGAGCATCTTTGAAGAGAGTACGCCAATAAAAACCAAATTGTAATACCTTGTGTGGAGTTCTATCTCCAGCATGGTGTCCTCCATAAGCTTTGGAGTGACGCTTGCGTAGGATTTGTTCCTGTTCATGCTCAGGTACACAACGTCTAGTAACACCATCTACTCATTCTTTATAAAGGTGTGGGTCATCCCAAAAGTAATGTCTTAAATCATAGAAAAATTGTTTATTTTGCTGGTATGTGAAACTAGGTGGTATAAATTTAGCAACAATGTAATTAGCATAATCAACATACCAAGGAGCACTATGAGAAGCATTTATGACAGCTAATTGTTTATCAGGAAAACTATCATCAATAGGTAGTGGGTCATCAAGAATACTTTCTAACCTAGACAAATTGTCTGCTATGGGGTTCTCAGCTCCCTTTCTATCAATAATATGCAAATCAAATTCTTGCAGCAAGAGAACCCATCTAATAAGTCTAGGTTTAGCATCTTTCTTTTTCATAAGGTATTTAATAGCAGCATGATCGGTGTGAACAGTTACTTTGGAATCAACAATATAAGACCTGAACTTATAACAAGCAAAGACAACTACTAAAAATTCTTTTTCAGTGGTAGCATAATTTCTTTGAGCACTGTCTAGAGTTTTACTAGCATAAGGAATAACATTTAATTTCTTATCAACTCTTTGTCCTAGAACAGCACCTACAGCATAATCACTCGCATCACACATAATTTCAAAGGGTAGGTTCCAATCAGGTGGTTGAACAATAGGTGCCAAAATCAAGGCTTTCTTAAGAATTTTAAGTGCTTCTACACAATCATCAAAAAAAAACAAATGGAACATCTTTTTGCAAGAGATTACTGAGAGGCCTAGAAATTCTAGAGAAGTCTTTAATAAACCTCCTTTAGAAACCAGCATGAACAAGGAAACTTCTTATACCTTTAATATCTTTAGGACACAACATCTTTTCAATAGCATCTACTTAGCTTTATCAACTTCAATACCTCTTTTAGAAATTTTATGCCCCAAGACAATACCTTCATTAACCATAAAGTGGCACTTCTCCCAATTCAAGACAAGATTAGTTTCTTCACATCTCTGCAAAACTTGTTCAACGTTGCTTAATGAATCATCAAAACAAGTTCCGTAAATGGAGAGATCATCCAAGAAAACCTCAACAATCTTTTCACAAAAGTTAGAGAATATAGCAGTCATACATCTTTGATAGGTAGCAGGTGCATTACATAAACCAAAAGGCATACGTCTATAAGCAAAGGTATCAAAAGGGCAAGTAAAAGTAGTTTTTTCTTGATCCTCTTGCGGCACAGGTATTTGAGAAAAAAATAGAATAACCATCTAGAAAGCAAAAATGTGTATGTTTAGATAGTCTTTCTAGCATTTGATCAATAAAAGGTAGAGGGTAACGATCTTTCCGAGTAGCTTTGTTTAATTTTCTAAAATCAATCACCATTCTATAACCTATGACAATTCTTTGTGGAATCAATTCATTCTTATCATTAGGAACAACAATAATACCTCCCTTCTTAGGGACACAATGAACATGACTTAACCATCTACTATCAGCAATAGGATAAATTATACCTACTTCCAGAAGCTTTAATATTTCATTTCTTACCACTTCCTTCATCTTAGGATTTAATCGTCCTTGGTGATCAACAACTGGTTTAGCATCAGGCTCCATATTAATTTTGTGCCGACATAGAGTGGAAATAATGCCCTTAAGATCATCAAGAGTATATCCAATAGCGGCACGGTGCTTCCTCATAGTTTTCAATAGTTTCTTTTCTTCATGCTCTGAAAGGTTAGCACTAATAATAACATGATATATCTTCTTTCATCAAGATAAGCATATTTCAGTGTATCGGGTAATTGTTTAAGATCAAACACAGGATCACTCTTGGGGTGGTAGAGGATCTCCAAGAGTTTCATCAGGCAAATTGTGTTTCAAAATAGGCATCTGTTTAAAGAAAATCTCATCTAGTTCCCTTCTTTCATTCATAAACATATCATTTTCATGGTCTAGCAAATATTATTCTAAAGGATCAGTAGGAGGCACATCAATAGAAGCAAGACCAATAATTTCATATTTACTAGGAAATTATTTATCATGGGGTTATTTACGAAATTTGGAGAAATTAAACTCATGAGACACATCCCCAAAACTTACAGTAACAATTTCTTTCTCACAATCTATTTTGGCATTAACGGTGTTCAAGAAAGGTCTACCAAATATAATGGGACAAAAATTATCTTGTGGGGAACCAAGAACTAGAAAATCAATAGGGTATTTTATTTTCCCACACAAGACTTCAACATCTCTAACAATCCCAATTGGTGATATAGTATCTCTATTAGCAAGCTTAATAGTAACATCAATATTTTATAATTCAGCAGGTGCAATATCTTTACCTAGTATTAAAAGACGGAGGCTTTCATATTTCTCCATAAGTCACCGTTTTATATCCGTTGATTATATGCTAGTTATAAAGATAGAGGGCTGAGATTTTTGAATGTTTCAAGTAAAGTCTAGAGAAAAGGTTTCCATCGCTGGACTTCCTCACACGGTGAAAGTTTCTTAGGTTGCTTTTGCCTATTGTACACACCTCAAAATCCAATCCCTACGAGGATAAATGTAAGCCTCTTGATTTCCCTTTGATTGCTAAAATATAAGCCCCTCGATTTGCCTTTGATTACGAAAAATCGCCGCTGGAGGACGGTGATAACCCACAAGTATAGGGGATCGTTTGTGGCCTTCTTCGATAAATAAGAGTGTCGAACCCAACGAGGAGCTAAAGGTAGAACAAATATTCCCTCAAGTTCTATCGACCATCGATACAACTCTATGCACACTTGACGTTCGCTTTACCTAGAACAAGTATGAAACTAGAAGTACTTTGTAGGTGTGATAGGATAGGTTTGCAAGATAATAAAGATCACGTAAATAAAATCTAGGGGCTATTTAGATAAAGACACAACTAATTTAGTTTTAGTAGAGAGCTTTTGTCAACAAGAAAGTTATTTTTCCCTAGGCAATCGATAACAAGTACCGGTAATCATTCTTGTAATTTTATATGAGGGAGAGGCATGAGCTAACATACTTTCTCTACTTGGATCATATGCACTTATGATTGGAACTCTAGCAAGCATCCGCAACTACTAAAGATCATTAAGGTCGTGAAACCCAACCATAGCATTAAGTATCAAGTCCTCTTTATTCCCATACGACATACCCCACCTACTCGGGTTTAAGTTTCTGTCACTCTCGCAACCCACCATAAGCGAACCATGAACATATTGCAACACCCTACATCGGGGGCCCCTCACGTTTGCACGAGAACGGAGGGCACCGTAGGACATCACCATAAATAAAATGTACAATCATACCAACCAAGATCACGATTAACCCATAGGACAAAACGGATCTACTCAAACATCATAGGATAACCATAGATCATTGGGAAATAATATATGTAGTTGAGCACCATGTTTAAGTAGAGATTACAGCGGGGAGAAGAGGTGTTACACCGCTGCATAGAGGGGGAGAGATTTGGTGTTGACGGTAGCAATATTGTTGATGTAGATCGTCGTCACGATCCTAGCCCCGGCGGCGTTCCGGCGCCACCGGGAGAGGGGGGGAGAGAGCCCCCATCCTTCTTCTTCTTACTTGGCCTCCCCCTAGATGGGAGGAGAGTTCCCCCTCTGGTCCATGGCCTCCATGGCCGTAGAGGGGCGGGAGCCCCTCCGAGATTGGATCTTCCTCTTTGTTCTCTTCTGTTTCGCATTCCCCAGATCTGGCAGAAAACCATTTCTTATATTCCTGGAGATCCATAACTCCGATTGCGCTGAGATTTTAACACGATTTTTTTCCGGATATAAGCTTCCTTGCGCCCGAAGTAGAGCCCCAACCGACGTACAAGGTGGGCACAACCCACCACGCCACACCTGGCTCCAGGACCGCGCCCTAGTGGGTTGTGCCCACCTCGGGCCTCCGTTTGCGGTGATTCCAACTCCCAAATATCACATATATTCCAAAATAATTCTTCATGAAATTTTATTGCATTTGGACTTCATTTGATATGGATACTCTACAATACAAAAAACAGGAACTGACACTAGGCACTGGATCAATAGGTTAGTCCAATAAATCATATAAAAAGTTGCCAAAAGGATGTAAAAGTTGTATAATATTGGCATGAAACAATCAAAAATTATAGATGTGACAGAGACGTATCAACATCCCCAAGCTTAATTCCTGCTCGTCCTCGAGTAGGTAAATGATAAAAAAGATAATTTTTGATGTGGAATGCTACCTAACATAAACTTGATCATATGTCTAGTCACACTACTGTAGGTTGCTGCTAACACGATACTACGATCAGAGACCCTTCGACGAAACTGTGTGCGATGCCATAATCGCAAACGGTGGTGTAAAATAACCGTCAAAGAAGGTGCAAAACGTTTGCAATGGAGGATACATCAAACACGGTTCAGATTTTAGTTGCGTGTGCGATGCAGGGCACACGGTTCAGCTCAATTAATTGTTTGCGATGAGGAGGAACAAAAGAAACGGGCAGCCAGATGAAAGTGTGTGTGATGTACAGCATACGTCACTCGGATGAACTGTTTGTGATTAGGCAACACAAGTCAGCCAGATCAAAGGTGTGTGCGATATACGGCATGCGGTTCACTCGGATGAACTGTTTGCGTTGAGACATGAGAACAGAAACGTTCAAATGAACAATATCTGTGTGATACGAGGCAAACAGGTATGTAGTCGGAAACGTATGCGAAGACCGATAACAACACAGACGATTACTGCTAACAAGCCATGTGTGTTGTGAGCAAACGATTGCCGGTATACAATTGTGAGTGATTGATGAAAACATCACCGACGGGTTCCATTGTTTAGTCCATGTGCGATGTGATTTTTTTGTCCGCACAACATCTACGCTCTGTCTACAGAGCATCAACATATATACTTAAAAAGACAGCATTGCATAACCAAATTAAGCATACAATTACACAAGTGACTACACACATAACATTTGCACACACCAAAGTAAGCAATTACATGCATACTAAAGTAGGAGAAACAAGGATCTAATCATCTACTTATTGTTGCGACGACGGGCTGGATCCCTGGCTGTTTTGGGGAAGGAGGCACTTCCTCATGTCAACGATCCGCCTGTACATGTCATAGCTCGTGTACGCCTCCTTGGCCGCGTACATGACGTGAGCTTTGTCGAGTTTCTCCATCTAGGCTGAGTGCCAGGCACGCTTGTCCTTATTGCACGAATCCTTCATGTCTCTGTAGTAGGGGTCGATGATGGCCTCGGCGAGGTGAACCAGTGAGTCCTTCTCATGCTCCTTGCTGCCCCAGATCTTGTATTGGCCCTGGATGTCGACAAGATCTGGCAGGCGATGCCCGAACTCTCGAGCGCCTTTACATCGTTGGTGATGTCCACCGTAGCAAACATGTAGTGGGGGCTGTTGACAAACCTGGCGAAACACTCACAAGGCCTTGTGGCCAGGCAATAGTGGTAGATGAGGGCGTGGTGGCGCACGCACATCTGGGCCACGGCGACCTTGGGACGAGACCCGACACGAGCGCGGGTGTACTCGAGGTCGAACCCGACCACCTTGTACTTCTCCGCGGCAAGCAACAGCTCCATGATGTGGATGGAGTGCTCCACCCAGACCGGGTCGTTGGTGTACACCACTGAGAGGTCCATGAACCTTCTATGGGTGTCCACCACGGCACGCATGGTGAACTGCTGCTCATCGTCATCAGCCGCTCGGAGCGCCATTGGAGCCGCGCAGGATACCCTCTAAGAATTTCTCGTGGTGGGTGTGCTTCTTGCAATGGTGGGGCGCGATCGAAAGGTTGAAGAGACACAATGGTTAAATGGCCGCTGTAATGAATGGGGGCCGGCCGGCCTGTAATCATCACGTCTTGTCACGGTGTTCATAGCGGAGGATTCCAGTGCACGCTTGACAACACCGCACCGCACGCGTGGGCTCGAAGAGGCGCCAAATGTATTGTCGGTGAGTCTGTTCCCGTGCTACCGTGCTGTTTACCGCGCAAGCTTACCTCCCGGCTAATTTGGCCAAGCGTCGGCTAGAAGAGGGACAAATCATGGGCATTTATTGGCAAAAAGCTTTGTAAAAACGAAGTGTGCGGAATGACTTTGATCATAAGTTTACACATGGGTGATGAGGTCAAAGTTACACAGAAGGGTGATGATGGACACTCGAGTGCGATAATTAATTATGTGCTCTACAGTTCACACGGTGGAAGAAACCAACTGTGTGCAATAATTTCGAAGATCGCAGTCGAGTTAGCTATATAGATCGTGTGCTGTGAGATTGACAAGGTAAACTGATTCGAGAATGGTTAATAAAATCTAAGACCATTGCATATTAAGGTCGAAGTGCTAGCAATATACGAGTCTGATACGATGCCATTTCAATGATTGTACCACAAAAGCTCGAAATGTTACAAGGTTCAAATTCCAGAGTTAAATGGCTCAGATTCGAAGATTACAAGGTTCAAACTGTTAATAGAAATTAAATTCAGCTCATCAGCTGCAAACACTCACGCTGATCCGCTGAACATGGATATCAGAGAGGTTCAAACTAATATCACCGCTTCTAAGTCTAGTTTCGAAACCTCACAATTTCTGCAAAGGGGTCAGCCACTCAAAAGTCATGTATGGGGTTGACACAATGACTTCCGATTACTCTGTCATATGAAGTTCCAAAATGAAATTAAGCATTTTTGGAGCCTACTCCATTCTGCCACAGGCGCCGGCGCTGAACAACAAACCATTCATTTTTGTGAAATAAATGTAGGGCAAACCTCATTTCCTTCAGCACCCTTGCTCTGAGAACAAAGAACCTGGCGAATATAATCTCCGGTAAGGTCCCTCGGTAGTTCTTCAAAGTAATTTATGAGAGATGTAGATCTAGGCATTCGACGTGATTGTTATATTATATCACATTATCCACCACTGGGCCTAATCTTTCTGCAAAATAAGAGAACGTGTTAGTGCCTACATGCAGTTTTGAACATTACGACAGGCCTATTTGGTTTGCAGGATTTGTAAAATGCACTAACATGCCATCTTCGATCTGACATGATTAACATGGGCATTTGATTACATTCTAGAAAAATGCAGCCTTCTTCACAAGAGGTTGGAGTGGATGAAAAGTTCCCTAAGAAAACTAGTACAGATGAATCCAAAGGAGAAATGCTTACATGAGTAAGAACTTGTAGCGTTGTTGTAGTTAATTATAGCTTCTGATGTTTCAGAATTTGGTTGTTGTCTCAGTAGCAATTAATTCATTTGCACATTGATCTTTTTGAGAAGATATGTCATAATTAACATGTTTCTTCAGTTTTTCAAAATAAGCATTGGTGATTTTCTATGATGCTATAAACCCATTTCCCCTACAATTGTTACTGATCTAGTTTTAAATATTATAGGATGAAAGGAAGTGTTCTTACTTGGAGTGGGTTGATCAAGAGTGGCCACAGTCTTTGAAGATGTGCCTAGCAAAGCTCTGGAGCATGTATGAGGAAGAGAACAGAGGCAGGCTTAGAGAAAGTGTTGTCAATGTTGAAGAATATTTGAAGATGCGGGATAAAAAGAGGAAGGTGGAGAATGAGCTCAGATTTTTTAAATCAGACTTTGCTAAGATGGTGTTGGCGAAGGAGGAGGCACTTTCCCAGTTGGCCAGTGCAAAATAGGTTCTTACTGAACTGAAAGCAGAGGTGGATAAGATGAGCCTGGATGATCTTGATTAGGGAAATGAATATATTGTTCTAATATTGTTCTTATGAAGTTGAACTAGCTGTATGTTGTACGTTGTTGTTTTCAGGTAGCTATTGTACTGTGATGTTAAAATATATTTATGTGCCTGATATGAAATTGGCAAACAACTGTTCAATATGAAATGTGAATTTGCGTAATACTGGAATTATTAATTATAAACTAATAAACCTGCTAAATATGTCATGGAACTTTGCAAACGGTTCTAGCAGTAAAAGCGCTTGTGATGGATAGCCCAATGCCACACAGTTTTCTTCATCAAATCGTGTGTGATGTAGTTGATAAAAGCAAACGGTTAACCAAGGCAGAGCGTGTGTGATAGTTACACCTATCACACACGAGCCGATAAATAAACCTATGTGGGATGTACATACGACCAGAAACGTTTTCCCTGGATTGACTGCGTGGGATGTACATACGAACGGAAACGTTTTCCCTGGATTGACTGTGTGGGAAGTACATTCGAATGGAAACGTTTTCCCTGCATTGACTGTGTGGGTACATACGAACGGAAACATTTTCCATGGATTGACTGTGTGGGATGTACATAAGAACGGAAACATATTCCTTGGATTGACTGTGTGTGATATACATATGAACGGAAATGTTTTTCTAGGATTCACTGTGTGGGATGTACATACGAACGGAAATGATTGGGTTTCGATGCCTCGCCAGATCGCACACGAGCTCATTTTGCCCCAGCCTGTGTCCCAGGAGGGCCTATCCCAGACGGTTTCTAGGTCGTGTGGGAAGGACCCTCCTATCACCCACACCCACTTGGCGACGGTTCCAAATGTCGTCGCGGAAAGGGGTTAAAAACCATTTGTATATCACTGACGCGTACCAGTGCATGTTCCTTTATCCTAACAGGGAAAGGTGGTTTTTCAATAAAAGCAGTAGGCACAACTGGATCAACATTGTAAATGATTGTTTCTTCTTTAACTGTAACTGGTTCCTCAATCTTTCCTTTAATAGGGGGGTGGTATTTAAACCACTTCTCCTTAGGGAGGTCAACATGAGTAGAAAATGATTCACAGAAAGAGGCTACTATCTCAGAGTCAAGTCCATATTTAGTGCTAAACTTGTGAAAGGCATCGGTACTCATAAAATATTTAACACAATCAAACTTAAGCTTAATACCTGACTCTTTACCTTCATCGAGTTCCCAATCTTCAGAGTTGCATTTAATTCTTTCCAAAAGACCCCACCTGAATTCAATAGTCTACTTCATAAAAGAACCAACACAAGAAGTATCGAGCATGGATTGATCATTACGAGAAAGCCGATCATAAAAACTATGTATAATAATTTCTCTTGAGAGCTCATGATAGGGGCATGGACATAACATTGACTTAAGCCTCCCCAAAGCTAGAGCGATACTTTCTCCTTCACGAGGACAAAAATTATATATATATAATTCCAATCACGATGAACTAGATGCATAGGATATAACTTCTGGTGAAGTTCCAATTTCAATTGATTTCAATTCTAGGCTCCAATATCATGCATAGCCTATACCATGTCAATGACCCCCCCCCCAAAGATAAAGGAAAAAAATTCTTCTTAACCTCATCTCCGGGTAAACCTGCAAGCTTAAGCAATCCATAAACTTCATCCACATAGATTAGGTGCATATCAGGATGTAGTGCTCCATCTCGTACATAAGGATTAGCTGGCAGTTTCTCTATCATACTCAAAGGAATTTCATAACCAATATTTTCAGTAGGTGCAGTAGGTTGAGGGGCAAATCTTTGTGCTTCCGGTAGAGGTGAACATACCCCGAACAAACCCCTCAAAGGATTGTTTTCCATAGTGACAAGTAACAGTAAATTTCAGCACGTAATATAAATTTTTTGCTTATCGATTTCCACTTATCAAGAGCGCTTCACTCCTCGGCAACTGCACCAAAAAAGAGTCTTGATGACCCACAAGTATAGGGGATCAATCGTAGTCCTTTCGATAAGTAAGTGTCAAACCCAACGAGTAGTAGAAGGAAATTACAAGCGGTCAGCAAGGTAATTTCTGCAAGCACTGAGATTGTCGGTAACAAGTAGTTTGATAGCAAGATAATCTGTAATGAGAAAGTAACGGTAATAGTAACAAAGTGCAGCAAGGTAGCCCAATCCTTTTTGTAGCAAATGACAGGCCAGAACGGTCTCTTATAATAAACAAAGCGTTCTTGAGGGCACACGGGAATTTCATCTAGTCACCTTCATCATGTTGGTTTGATTCGCGTTCGCTACTTTGATAATTTGATATGTGGGTGGACCGGTGCTTAGGTGTTGTTATTAGTTGAACAAACCCCCCACTTATGATTAACCCCCTTGCAAGCATCCACAACTACGAAATAAGAATTAAGATAACAATCTAACCATAGCATTAAACATATGGATCCAAATCAGCCCCTTACGAAATAGCACATAAACTAGGGTTTAAGCTTCTGTCACTCTAGCAACCCATCATGTAATAACTACTCCACAATGCATTCCCTTAGTCCAAAAGATGGTGAAGTGTCATGTAGTCGACGTTCACATAACACCACTAAGAGAATCACAACATACATATCATCAAAATATCGAACGAATATCAAATTCACATGATTACTTGTAACACGACTTCTCCCGTGGCCTCAAGAACAAGGGAAACTACTAACAAATAAGATTCATGCTCAAGATCAGAGGGATATTAAATAGCATAATGGATCTGAACAATTAATCTTCCACCAAATAAACCATCTAGCATCAACTACAAGATGTAATCAACACTACTAGTCACCCACAAGTACCAATATGAGGTTTTGGTACAAAGATATATTGAACACAAGAGATGAACTAGGGTTTGAGATGAGATGGTTCTATTGATGATGTTGATGAAGATTGGCCTCCCAAAGATGAGAGGGTTGTTGATGATGACGATGGCTTCGATTTCCCCCTCCCGGAGGGAATTTCCCCCGGTGGAATCGCTCCGTCGGAGGGCAGAAGTGCTCCTGCCCAAGTTCTGCCTCGAGACGGCGGTGTTCCGTCCCGAAAGTCCTCTCTTGATTTTTTTTCTAGGTCAAAAGACCTCATATACCAGAAGATGGAAACCGGAGGTGGGCCTGGGCCCCCACACCCACCAGGGCGCACCTGGAGGGGGTGGCGCGCCCTCTGCTATTCCAAAATAATTCTCCGTGAAATTTCAACTTATTTGGAGATGTACATAATAGGTATATCTGATATAGCTTTTTCAGGTCAAGAATTCTAGTTGCTGGTATTCTCCCTCTTCGTGCAAACCTTGCATATTATGAGAGAAAAGGCATTAGAATTACTCCACAAACTGTTATAATGCATAAAAACACTACAAATAACAATAGGAAAACATGATGCAAAATGGACATATCACCTCTCGTGGTCGACTGTGCTATCGCGCAGGCCACACCGCCACCTCGTACTCTGACTACTGGCCAGGCTGTCGCTCTACTCACCCACACCCCATATTATTCTCCAGCGACGGCAGCCTCACATCGCTGCTGAACTAGTCAATTGTGATGCCCCCGATTCAATCGTACACTAATCATGCACGCAAACATGTACGATCAAGATCAGGGACTCACGGGAAGATATCACAACACAACTCTAAAAACATAAATAAGTCATACAAGCATCATAATACAAGCCAGGGGCCTCGAGGGCTCGAATACAAGTGCTCGATCATAGACGAGTCAGCGGAAGCAACAACATCTGAGTACAGACATAAGTTAAACAAGTTGCCATAAGATGGCTAGCACAAACTGGGATACAGATCGAAAGAGGCATAGGCCTCCTGCCTGGGATCCTCCTAAACTACTCCTGGTTGTCGTCCGCGGCCTGCATGTAGTAGTAGGCACCTCCAGTGTAGTAGGAGTCATCATCGACGGTGGCGTCTGGCTCCTAGGCTCTAGCATCTGGTTGTGACAACCGAGAGGAAAGGAAAAGGGGGAAAAAGGGAGAAAAGCAACCGTGAGTACTCATCCAAAGTACTCGCAAGCAAGGATCTACGCTACATATGCATGGGTATATGTGTAAAGGGGCAATATCGGTGGACTGAACTGCAGAATGCCAGAATAAGAGGGGGATAGCTAATCCTATCAAAGTCTACGCTTCTGGAAGCCTCCATCTTGCAGCATGTAGAAGAGAGCAGATGGTAAGTTCACCAAGTATCATCGCATAGCATAATCCTACCCGGCGATCCTCTCCTCCTCACCCTGTTAGAGAGCGATCACCGGGTTGTATCTGGCACTTGAAAGGGTGTGTTTTATTAAGTATCCGGTTCTAGTTGTCATAAGGTCAAGGTACAACTTCGGGTCATCCTTTTACCGAGGGACACGGCTATTCGAATAGATAAACTTCCCTACAGGGGTGCACCACATTACCCAACACGCTCGATCCCTCTGGCTGGACACACTTTCCTGGGTCATTCCCGGCCTCGGAAGATCAACACGTCGCAGCCCCACCTAGGCACAACAGAGAGGTCAGCACACCGGTCTAAATCCTATGCACGCAGGGGTCTGGGCCCATCGCCCGTTGCTCACCTGCACGTTGCGAACGCGGCCGGAAGCAGACCTAGCCTCCCTAATACAAGAGCAGGCGTTCCAGTCCAATCTGGCGCGCGCCGCTCAGTCGCTAACGTCAAGAAGGCTTCGGCTGATACCACGACATCGAGTGCCCATAACTGTTCCCGCGTAGTTGGTTAGTGCGTATAGGCCAGTGGCCAGACTCAGATCAAATACCAAGATCTCGTTAAGCGTGTTATTTTAAAGTAACCACGGACGCCGACGAGGGCTAGGCCCACCTCTCTCCTAGGTGGTCTCAACCTGCCCTGTCGCTCCGCCACAAAGATCCACCCAGAGGGCCGTCGGGACAAAGGTCCTTTCAGCCCCCAATCCGTGAATCACTCGCGGGTACTCTACGAGCCGACCCGACTTTAGTCACCACATGTATCATGTATAAAGTATATAGTATATACCCGTGATCACCTCCCGAGTGATCAGAACCCGATAGTATAGTATAGCAGACGGACAAGAATGTAGGGCCACTGATGGAATACTAGCATCCTATACTAAGCATTTAGGATTGCAGGTAAAGGTAACAATAGTAGTAGCAAGGACAGGCTATGCATCGGGATAGGATAAACGGAAAGCAGTAACATGCTACACTACTCTAATGCAAGCAGTAGAGAGAAGGAATAGGCGATATCTGGTGATTAAGGGGGGGGCTTGCCTGGTTGCTCTGGCAAGAAGGAGGGGTCGTCAACAGCGTAGTCGTACTGGGTAGCAGCGGTGTCGGTCTCGGTGTCTAACAAGAGAAGAGGGGGAAGAAACAATAAATATAATGCAAACATATGCACGAAGATGCATGACAAGACAATGCGCGGTGCTAGGTGTGCCCTAATGCGGTAGGAGGTGATACCGATGAAGGGGGAAAACATCCGGGAAAGTATCCCCGGTGTTTTGCGTTTTCGGACAGAGGAACCGAAGGGGAAAAATTGCGTGTTCGCTTTGCTAGGGATGTGTGGCTGACAAACGGACCGCGTATTCGGATTCGTCTCGTCGTTCTGAACAACTTCCATGTACAAAGTTTTCCCATCTGAGCTACGGTTTACTTAATATTAATTTAAAAAAGGATTTTTACCTTTTTCTCGAATTAACAGAATTAATTTAATTAGGAAAGGTAATTATGACGTCAGCATGATGTCGGCATGGCGTCAGGGTGATGTCAGCAGTCAACCGCCTGTTGACTGGGTCAACAGACGTGTGGGTCCCGTTCGTCATTGTCTGAGATTAACCAAACAGTTTTAATTAGTTTAGCTAGCTGATTAAGTTAATTAAACACAATTAATTAAGTTAATTAACTCTTTAATTATTATTATTATTATTTGTTCTTTCTAAAAACATTCTGGGCGTGGAGCCCCCTTGTCATAGGCCCCAGGGGGCCTGTCGGGCGTGCGGGCAGCGGGCACATCGCCAGTCGGGGCGGACCCGAGGCGACGGGGCGGGCGCTCGGCGGCGAGTGGCGAGGCTGCGCGGGGCCGAGCGAAGCACGTTCGCGGGCGGTGGCGAGCGCCGACGCGGGGCCGTAGCAGGGAGGCAGTAACGCGAGCAGAGGCGCCGGGAGCAGCGGGCGTGCGTGCGCGTGGCCGCGGCCAGGGGTGGAGGAGGGCGGCCTACCAAGGCAGGGGTGCGCCCTGGGCACGCGCGGGCGGCACTCAGCGTGGGGAGCGCGCATTTGCAGGCGCACGGTGGGGTGAGCAGCACGGGAGAGCAGAGGTGGGCGAGCGCGACAGCGAGCGGTAGCGGGAGCAGCATGGGCTGCGGCGGGCGAGGCCAGGTGCGGCGCGGTCGCGGCATGCTCGGGCGAAAGACAGAGGCAGGGGAGCGGGAGGCCCTCTGAGGCTAGCAGGCGCGGGTGGCGTCGTGCACGCGCGTCGGTGAGCAGCAACAAGGTAGAGGAGGAGACAGAGGTCAGGTCGGGCGTCGTGGCCACGGCTAACGGTGCGCGAGGGCGGAGGGCAAAGGGGAAGAGGCCGGGCCTCACCGCGGGGCGTAGGGACTAAGGCAGCGGTGCGTGGGGAGGACGACGGGGACAATGACGTTGACAGAGACGGAGGAAGTCTGGCGAGGAGGAGGTCGGCGACGCGGCTCCGGGCGGCATGGATTGGCGACGGGGTCGGGGCGTTGTGCCCCGATCCAGATCCAGCGGGGGGCATGAGAGGAGGGGCGCGAGGGG